>NC_064631.1:401303691-401606722 GCF_023864275.1 Schistocerca cancellata
GCATCCCAGATACGCGCAATAATGTTCATGTCAGGGGAGCTTGATGACCAGCGGGAGTGTTTAAAATCAGAACAGTGTTCCTGGAGCCACTCTGTAGCAATTCTGGACGTGTGGAGTGTCGTATTGTCCTGCTGGAATTGCACAAGTCCGGCGGAATGCACAATGGACATGAATGGATGCAGGTGATCAGACAGGGTGCTAGGTACGTGTCACCTGTCAGAGTCGTATCTAGATGTATCAGGGGTCCGATATCACTCCAATTGCAGACATCCCACACCATTACAGAGCCTCCACCAGTTTGAATAGTGCGCTGCTGACATGCAGGATCCATCAATTCATATGGTTATCTCCATACCTGTACCGGTCTATCTGCTCGATACAATTTGGAACGAGACTCGTCCGTCCAGGCAACATGTTTTCAATCATCAACAGTCCAGTTTCGGTGTTGACTGGCCCAGGCGAAGCGTAAAGCTTTGTGTAGTGCAGTCATCAAGGGTACGCGAGTGGGCCTTCGTCTTCGAAAGCCCATATCGATGATGTTCCGTTGAATGGTTCACACGCTGACACTTTCTGATGGTCCAGTATTGAAATCTGCAGCAATCTGCGGAAGGGTTGCACTTCTGTCACGTTGAACGATTTTCTTCAGTTGTCGTTGATCCCGTTCTTGCAGAATCTTTTTCCGACCGCAGCGATGTCGGAGATTTGACGTTTTACCGGTTTCCTGATATTCACGGCTACACTCGTGAAATGGTCGTACGGGAAAATCCCCACTTGATCGCTACCTCTGACATGTTATGTCGCATCTCTAGTTCGCCGACTATAACACCACGTTCAAGCTCACTTAAATCTTGATAACCCGCCATTGTAGAAGTAGTAACTTATCTAACAACTGCTCCATTTTTTTTCTTTATTGTTAATTTCGCACCTGATACAGGTAGGCCAGCAGCGACATACTACGCCGCTCTTCAGCCACAGATAAAACTAATGATACAAAGAAGACAATCACAGAACAGACATGATGGATATAGAAACGTAGACATACAAAATTAAAACACTCGGAACAGTTCACGGGCGCAGAGTCCAAAAAAAATAAAAATGTTCAGACACGTGGACACACACAGAGACGACAGATGACACGCGCGAACGGTGGAGCACAAACGATTAAACACTGGAACACTTGAGCACGAACACGACGGAACATACAAACACTAGGCGATGATCTCAGGCGCGCGAAAGTTCACCATACGTGTACGAGTCCGGGGACTTGCCAAAAGGGGGGAAAAGGAGGGGGAGGAGGGACAGGGGAGTGTGTAGATGCCAGTGGCAGAGAAGATGGGACGGGGAGGAAAGAAGGTAGGGGGGATAGGGGAAGCCTGGGGGCGGAGGAAGGGAGGAAGGGAGAAGGGAGAGAGATGTTGCCCTCGGGAAAAAACACAGGGTGCGGTAGAGGAGGATCAAAGTTGGTAGGAGGGGTACATGGAGGGGATGAGGGCATCATCAGGGAGGGGGAGTTGGAGCTACCTTGGGCGAGGGTATGGAGAGTGGAGAGATTGAGAGCAGGCGGGATGTGAGAATGCAGTCGCGGCAGAGGACGGGGGTGGGAGAGGATGGGAGAGACAAGCGGGTGAGGGGGATCAAGTTTGCGGGAGGTGTAGAGGATCCGTATCCGTTCGAGGAAGAGAAGGAGGTGCGGGAATGGAATAAGGTCATATAGAATCCGTGGGGGGGGGGGGGGGGGGGGGCGGGCGGGAGACGGATGCGATGGGCGAGGCGGAGCGCATGGCGTTCTAGGATTTGAAGGGATTTGTAAAAGGTAGGGGGGGGGGGGTGGCGGAGATCCAGGCGGGATGAGCGTAGCAGAGGATAGGGCGGATATGGGATTTATAGGTGTGGAGGATGGTGGAGGGGTCTAGACCCTATGTGCGGCCAGAAAGGAGCTTTGAGTCGGGAGCGTGCCTTGGCTTGGATTGTCCGGAGATGGGGGATCCAGGAGAGGCGACGGTCAAGGGTGACAACTGCGCCAGACACTTGTTGTCTTATATAGGCGTTGCCGACCGCAGCACCGTATTCTGCCTATTTACATATATCTGTATTTGAATACGCATGCCTATACCAGTTTCTTTGGAGCTTCAATCTATGTTTTGTTTTTGGTATTTCCATATTTTTGTCGCCCACTGCAGGGAACATTATTATTCTACTGTGTTGTGGTCTTGCAAGGCGTTTTATTTCTAGCGCGAGAGAGGAGACTTTTGCAGTTGGTGCCTGTGCTTGCGCAGACTATGGAGAAATGCGGCCGTGAGTTGTTGGAAGTGCTGGGCAGCGCCGGGGAGGTGGAGTTCCGCGACGTGCTGGCTCGCTACTCCACCGACGTCATCGCCAGCTGCGCCTTCGGAGTGGAGGCGCACTGCCTGCAGCATCCCGACGGCGAGTTCCGCTACTGGGGGAAGCGCTTGCTCAACCCCACCACCGGCGAAATGCTCACAAAAACGTTTTGCGACATGTTCCCTGCCATCGCCAACATCTTTCGGGTAAGTGACCGACGTCATCTACATTTCTACCCCGTAAGCTGCATTACAGTGCTTGGCGGAGTCACCCTCCGAGCCGCCTCCTGAAAAATGTTCTAATGTGTGTGAAATCTTATGGGACTTAACTGCTAAGGTCATCAGTCCCTAAGCTTACACACTACTTAACCTAAATTATCCTAAGGACAAACACACACACACACACACACACACACACACACACACACACACACCCATGCCCGAGGGAGAATTCGAACCTTCGCCGGGACCAGCCGCACAGTCCGTGACTGCAGCGCCTTAGACCGCTCGGCTAATTCCGTGCTGCGAGCCGCCTCCTCACATTTCCTGTTTCAGTGTCGGAAGTTCCATGCGGCTTTTCGCGGATGATGCTGTAGTATACAGAGAAGTTGCAGCATTAGAAAATTGCAGCGAAATGCAGGAAGATCTGCAGCGGATAGGCACTTGGTGCAGGGAGTGGCAACTGACCCTTAACATAGACAAATGTAATGTATTGCGAATACATAGAAAGAAGGATCCTTTATTGTATGATTATATGATAGCGGAACAAACACTGGTAGCAGTTACTTCTGTAAAATATCTGGGAGTATGCGTACGGAACGATTTTAAGTGGAATGATCATATAAAATTAACTGTTGGTAAGGCGGGTGCCAGGTTGAGATTCATTGGGAGAGTCTTTGGAAAATGTAGTCCATCAACAAAGGAGGTGACTTACGAAACACTCGTTCGACCTATACAGTGTGGGATCCCTACCAGGTCGGATTGACAGAGGAGATAGAGAAGATCCAAAGAAAGCGGCACGTTTGTTCACAGGGTTATTTGGTAAGCGTGACAGCGTTACGGAGATGTTTAGCAAACTCAAGGGGGCAGACTCTGCAAGAGAGGCGCTCTGCATCGCGGTGTAGCTTGCTGTCCAGGTTTCGAGAGGGTGCGTTTCTGGTTCAAATGTCTCTGAGTACTATGGGACTTAACTTCTCAGGTCATCAGTCCCCTGGAACTTAGAACTACTTAAACCTAACGAACCTAACGACAGCACACACATCCACGCCCGAGGCAGGATTCGATCCTGCGACCGTAGCGGTCTGGCGGTTCCAGACTATAGCGCCTAGAACCGCACGTGCGTTTCTGGATGAGGTATCGAATATATTGCTTCCCCCTACTTATACCTCCCGAGGAGATCACGAATGTTAATTAGAGAGATTCGAGCGCGCACGGAGGCTTTCCGGCAGTTGTTCTTCCCGCGAACCATACGCGACTGGAACAGGAAAGGGAGGTAATGACAGTGGCACGTAAAATGCCATCCGCCACACATCGTTGGGTGGCTTGCGGAGTATAAATGTAGATGTAGATACTGCGCTTGAAGAACGATTTCTGGCAATTCCTCATGTCAGTATCACTCTCTGTAGCTTTACCTTCATAAGTTTTAACGAATATACAGCGTGAACATTAATAAACCCGATAAACTGCAGGTACTGGGTCCTGACTGGAAATAGAGGAAGAAAGGTCCTATGAACATGTGTCCGGAAGTGCATCGTTGCCACGCAGATGGCTCTGACGAATGACAGATCCTCTGACCCAGTTCCGTGTGTTCCTTCTGTGTTGCAGGCCGTGTGATTGACGTAGCGTACTGTAAGCAGCAGAATGCTCCGGTATTCATGCCAGGAAGAAGCCGAGATGGTGTTTGTGTGAGGCCTAGCAGATGGAAACGGTCGAGACGCAGCATGGCTATACCAAAACAAGTACCCTCACAGACACCAACCACGTCACACAACGTTTCAAGTCGTTTTTGGGCATTTGTGTGATCATGCGTTCTTTTAGACAGACGAACGTGCAGGGAGGCGGCGAACTGCACGTACACCGGATTTGAAGACCGGGTCCTGCAGGAATTGAGACGAACAATAGAACAAGCTCCAGGAAAGTGTCCCGCCAACGTGGTGTAAGCCAAAGTATGGTTCAAATGGCTCTGAGCACTATGGGACTTAACAGCTGTGGTCATCAGTCCCCTAGAACTTAGAACTACTTAAACCTAACTAACCTAAGGACAGCACACACATCCATGCCCGAGGTAGGATTCGAACCTGCGACCGTAGCGGTCGCGCGGTTCCAGACTGTAGCGCCTAGAACCGCTCAGCCACTCCGGCCGGCTAAGTCAAAGTATGATTATGTGTATCCTGCATGGCAGCCCTATTACCTTCAATCCCATGGTGGCGCTTTTATTAATGCTGATCCTGTATACAGGTAGTTTCAGGTAAGGTGTTTACTTCTGTAGCTTAGAAAATAGGAAGTGAAAGCAATATTTATTTAGACAGGTAATCTTAATACACAGTACTCTTTCTGCGGAGCTATGTATATAGTTAATTCCTCAGCTGTATCTGCTGATCTTGCATTAGCTGTGTTTGCAGATAAAATTACTGGATGTAAGGTCCGCCTGCTATACAAAACACTGTTTTTCTATGTAGACCCAGACATGTTTCAGCGTCCTTGTGCCGTCGTCAGTGGGTTTTCTTTATTCCAGTCTGTGAAACGTCAACATGTTTCAAATGATAATTAATCTGCGAAAATTAGGTCTAAATATGTTTTGTTTGTTGTTGTCATTACCTCAATTTTACATTACGGGGCTATGAAGCCCTGTACATTATGGAAAACTGGTAGCTTATCATCTGCAACTCAATTATGTTGATGTAAATTTGTCCCATACACAAGAAAGGAAACAGAATGGCATATGGTAATTACAAAGGAATCAGTTTGCTGAACATAACATACAAAATCTTGTCAATGACCATTCTGGAAAAACTTAAACCTTACGCAGGAAACATTATTCAAGAGTCCGCAGCTCGTGGTCGTGCGGTAGCGTTCTCGCTTTCCGCGCCCGGGTTCGATTCCCGGCGGGGTCAGGGATTTTCTTTGACTCGTGATGACTGGGTGTTGTGTGATGTCCTTAGGTTAGTTAGGTTTAAGTAGTTCTAAGTTCTAGGGGTCTGCTGCCCATAGCTGTTAAGTCCCATAGTGCTCAGAGCCATTTGAACCAGCCATTATTCTAGATTACCAGGCTGGATTTCGAACAAACCGTTCCACAACTGATAATTTGTTTACTATACGACAAATCTTTGAGAAATACTGGGAATTTAACAAAAACATCCACTGTCTCTTCATTGACTTCCAGCGAGCCTACGACAGCATCCACAGTAGTAGCCTCTACAACACATTACGAGAATTTAGTATACCCAGTAAAATCATTAGGATGGTACAACTGTGCATGGATGTTTCCCAGACATCAGTGAAGTTCAGAGGATCCATATCCCCCACCTTTCCAATTAAAACAGGCTTACGACAGGGAGACGCTCTTTCATGTGTCCTCTTCAATCTTGCATTAGAGAAAGTGGTTCGGGAGAGTAATTTACATCTATACAATGGTCTCCGATTCGAACACAGTGAAGTAAAACTCCTGGCTTATGCAGATGATATAGTGTTGCTGAGTGAAACTGAAGAAGAACTAAACGACATGTACAGATCTCTCAGGCACAGCGCCAGCAAAATCCGGCTTTTGATTAACCAAGAGAAAACCGAATATATGGAAATAGGTCGAGCCATAAACCCAAATCCTTACTTTGAAATTGACCAACATTCTAAATTCAGAAAAGTTCTTCAGTTTAAATACCTTGGATCACGTTTCAACAGTAAAAATATCATAACAATGGATATAAATGAAAGAATAGCCTCAGGGTCAAGATGTCTGTACTCACTAAGCAACCCACTCAAAAGTAAAGCTTTGTCAGTCACCACAAAGATGAAGATATACAACACAATTATCTGCCCCATAATACTATACAGCTCAGATAGCTGGACGCTTACAAAGAATGAAAGAGAAAAACTGAATGTTTTCGAAAGAAAAGTAATGAGAAAAATCTGGGGACCTGTGTTGATGAATGGTGCATGGAGAATTCGAAAGAACAAAGAAATTTATCAGTTAATGAAGCAACCCACTATCATCCGGAAATTAAAAAGTAGGAGACTGCAATGGGCTGGACATGTGGCCAGAATGGGAAACAACAGGATCACCAAGAAAGCATTTGAAGGAACTCTCCAGGCAACAAGACTATTGGGCCGACCTCGTACAAGGTGGAAAGATGACATAGAGAAGGATATCGTAGCATTAGGAATTTCTGCAGGGAGGAGAGAGGCAGCGAGAGATAGAAGGCGGTGGAAACAGATTGTTGATGCAGCGCGTGGTCTACATTGCCTGCGATCGCTGAGAAGATAGATAGAAGATAGATAGATGTAAATTCGGTTGGTGAGTTACCACAGCAATTTATATCTACATGTAATTTTGTTGCACGAAGATATTTCGCTACCATATTTGCCATTACTTACATTTAACTAAACTCCGAACAGTCCACGAAGACCCAAAGGCAGCGACCGGCTGCTGTGTCACCCTCTGTCTTAAGCAGTCGGCACACGGACCGTGCATCCGAATGTTGAGCGTTGTACGTGCCGAGTTTCTGACGTCATAGCGTGGAATAGTACGTTCGGGAGTCTTTCCGAAAGTGCAAAGCAATATCTAGCATGTCAGATATTCTGAGCGTGCGTCTGAGCGTTGACCAATGAGATGGCACAACCTACGTCACATGCACGCCATCTCCCTTCAGCACAAAGTTGAGGCGCCATATTGGCATTCATTTCAAACCCTCACGTATATATGCCGTTTCTGAGCACCAGGAAATCGAGAATCACTGGAAAACCCGTTGTTAATTGTGTGATCCGTTGCAATAAAATAATGAGAAACATCATATTCGTGGGAAAAGAATTATTGTAACTTGCGTATTACGAGAGTATGCTATTTGAAGGCAGCAATGCACTGAGGATGCACCCAAAACGCATTGTTCTTGGTACAATTTGTTATAATTAAATTTCAGTTAGTAATATAATTACGATTAAGGCGTTCAGCAAGTGCCGAGATTGGTAAGATAGGAATAGCAGAGATATACAAAATGTTTAGCGTGGCGAGTAGCGTCACAAACCACAGAAGTTTTTATGTTTGGGCGGTGGTTCGCGACTCACCAGTACGTAATTTTTTTCTAACATTTGCGTTTTTATTAGGTTCTGTTACTTTATTATTAGTTTAATATAAGTATATACTATAATTTTTGATGATATGTATATATAAGTTCACCTTTCTTTGGGTGTTCGATTGGCTTGATCTACAGGACACCTTGCGTTACTTGTGTAAAGCTATTTTGCTACTTTTTTTTACGCTTCGTAATTCACGTGTTGTAAAGATTCTGCTACTGGGTAGGAACAGTGATCAAGTAAGACTGACCTTAGAGTTTTACTGAAATGTGGGAATGATGAAATAATGTTTATCTTATGTGAAGAAGTATTGCAAATTTGTATCGCACTGTTTGTAATGTAACTTTTATAAGTCTGTGTCCCTAGTGATTGGATATGGTACTTTCCTTTTCGTGGATAATGGAGGAAATGTGCGTTTTAATAGAGCTAACGTGGGAATTTTACGCGCGCCTGTTTAGTAAACAGTGTGATTTACGAACTAGAAACTTCCCGCAACTGCCGCCGGAGTGCGTTGCGATCACGTGTACCACGTTGGGGCCCACGTATCGTATGCACAAGTTGCATCGTTTCTGAGCGTTCAGCAGCACGTTGAACTTAGAACTTAGCACGCTGAACGTTGACGTTCGACAGCACGGTCCGTGTGCCGACGGCTTTAGCCCGTCACCGGATGCGGCTGTGGAGGGTCATGTGGTCAGCACACCTCTTCCCCACCCACCCCCACCCCCACCGTATGTCAGTTTACGAGACCGGAGCCGCTACTTCTCAATCAAGTACTCCTCAGTTTGCCACGGGCTGAGTGCAAGCCGCTTGCCAACAGCGCTCGACAGACCAAGTACTAGCCCAGCCCGACAGCGCTTAACTTCGGTGACCTAACGGGAACAGATGTTACCACTGCGGCAAGGCCGTTGACAACCCTTGCATTTACCTTTCGTAAACACCTTGCATTAGCATTCATATGAGTTCGTGGGTGCTTCTCAACAACTCATGGGAATTCAGATATTTTGTCAGGTTCAGTATGAGGAAAACCTACCTGAATATGGAACAAGTCACTCTTTACACAGTTAACAGAATACTTAAAAAAGATACGGAAACAAGAGACTTGCGATAACTCAAACGCTTAAGTAACATACGTCGAAAGGCTCTAAACTACGACAGGGAAGTCCTGTAAAAGAAGGAAAAAGAGTCTTACACAACATTTATCTACCCAGTTAACCGGTTTTTGGTTTACAAGGCCGACGTGAGACAATATTATCGTGCGTGTGAACTACTCTGCAAACCCTTTTTGCTTTCTAATATTGTACATCAGAGTGCTTTCGCACAGTCCCCCAGTGGATACTCGCTTTGAACGGTGATAATTTTGTCTGAGGACGTGAGCATTAGACGGAAACCGGTTGATAGTAAAAGTATCGCAGAAACTTCAATGCTTAAATTTTCTAGTCGTAATTAAGAAACTGTTCTACGTAATAGCTATTAAATAACCTGTTAACGTAACACTCTTGACGTGTAGATCTGCTTTCTGAGCGTAAAGCCGTTGGCACACGGACCCCGCTTTCGAAAGTCAACGTTGAGCGTAGCTAGCTCAGCCTGCTACTCAACGCTCAGAAACGATGCGACTTTTGCATACGGTACGTGTACCTCAACGTGGTATACGCGGTTGCAACGTGCTCCAGCTGGCATGCAAATCATCCTCTTTACGAAATTCCTACATTGGCGTAAAATTCCTACATTGCTCGAAAACGCACATTTCCTCCCTTGTTGATATGCTAGTCATGGTTTTTTTTTTCTTGTCTTTAAAAAAAAAAAAAACCTTCTATGGGACCAAACTGCTGAGGCCATCGGTCTTTAGACAACACAAACACCCAGTCCCCGGGCAGAGAAAATTCCCAACCCGGCCGGAAATCGAACCCGGGACAAATTTACGATAGTTATCCACATAACATAAGTATTACTTCATCGCCCCCACTTTTTAGTAAAATTCTAACACCATTCTTACTTGATCACTGTTATTATTCATAGCAGAATCTTTACAACAAATGAAATAAAAAACTTAAAATACGAATGTGCGAAATGTCTTACTACATTTGGTGCAAGCTGTCTTGTAGATTAAGCTAGTGGAACAAACTCACTCCTGAGAAACATCGGATGTTATAGAATATACTTTCATGAAACTGATATGAAAGTATCAGCACCTTTTCGAAAACGCGAAGGTTAACAACAAAATGTTGGTATTCAGTGCAAAGTAAAAACACATTACGTGACACCTTATAATTCTACACCTCTACTTATCACGCACTGATGTGCGACCATACTCCGCATCATACCAAGCTTTAATCGTAGATATGTTATTAACTGACATTTAATTCTTACAAATTGTACCAAGTAAAACGCGTTTTTTAAGGATACTCGATGTGTTGTGGCCTTAAAAAGACAAAGTTTCATAAGACGGAACTAACACTAATTTTGTAACTGTCAATACGATGTCTCCCGTCATTTTATTAAAACCAGTCTTGCAATTATCGACAGATGCTTAGAAACGGCATGAACACGTATGGGCTTCAACTGCAAGCTAATATCACGTCTCGCGTCTCTGCACTGGAGAGAGATGGCATGTCAGTGACGTAGGTGGCGTTCTTCAATCTCTTTGGTCGACGTTCAAATACATGCCCAGAATATATGACGTGCTGGATGTTGCTCTGCACGTTCGGAACGACTCTCTAATGTGCTTTCCACGCTATGACGTCAGAAACTCGGCACGCTCAACGTTCGAATGCACGGTTCGTGTGCCGACGGCATAAATACGCATCTTAGTTAGCCTCTGTTCGCAACAGTCGACATCGGAGTTGCCTGAAAATACGATTAGAAACAGTATTAATCCAGATTACAAACAGGTTGCTAGAAATTTGGACTCTTCGACGAAGAACTTGATTAGTTAAATATACAGGCGTTTATTATTTTCCTTAAATATCTACGTATATTAAAATAACGTAATATTAGAACAATATCTCTTACTTCAGCGCGTTTAAAACATTACTGTAAGCATAGATATCTGTCTTTGTGCGCCTACACGTAAACATTTTACAATTGCTGCTGAAATAGGAAGGTTATCAGTCCTCGCGGGGAGAATCGAGTTCCAACATTGTTACCACTTGACAAAACGGCTTACCACTGTCCATCAAGCCTCCAAGGGAAATGAATGCCACTGGGTCTTGGCTAGAAATGGGTTTTGCCATGTCTCAACGAGAAGTGAGTACTTGTCAGCCTCGACGAGAAGTGATAACAGCTAGCAGGAAGCACGTCCAGCTACGTAAGCGCCATCCAGTCACAGGACGGTAAATCCTCACGTTGCTTATTTCTGATAAGACCTTATTAAATTCCTTTTTTATTATCAGTTCGTCTTGTCTCCCTCTAAAGGTTCTATTTGTCTCTTGTAACCTCTACTTCATCGTATAAAATACTAGTCACCACATTAAAAGAGGAATCACATTGCTTTCGAGAGCCTTTTATGATGCAGAACTGGTATAAAGCAGTCATGTGACCCTCCACTGATGAAGCAGCGAACGCTGATGAAATCGATGTTGAGCGCCCCACAAACCAACCAACCGAAGCAGTGAAGTAGCGTGCATTCGCCGGTCTGTGGTATGGAATGAGTGCACTAAGATGGGTCGATGTGAATGCGGGACAGAAATGCAGGAAGACGCTATCCTGTTGGAACGTGCCCCTGACCTCATCGTGAATGAAGCTACCATATTTGATGGCCTATAAACGCGAACTGGCCATCGAGTCTACTGCACACCAGTTTTAGGTATATACTATGACGTAAGGACAGTGGTGGTAGAGATATCCTAACCGACACGCCTGGTCTGTTATAATCGGTTTCAAATGCGACAGAAGTTTCTGCTTTCAGTGGATGTAGGTTCATCTCAACCAGTTTCAGAACGAACGTTGCGAAGGCAATTGCCCGCAGTGGACAGCTGGAGCTGGGTGCCTCGCAAATGGCCATTGCTCACAGTACGAGCCCTCAGCGGACCGAACAGCACAGAAACAGGTCAGTAGCTGATTATACGCGTGTAGTGTGATATGGCTGTTTCTGTTCTGCCTCTTTTTAACTGAGGCAAGTCGTTGAGTGCACCGACATCCGAATGTGGCTTTTAACCTGCATGTCATTCTCAATGGAGAGAAGTCTTCCGAAGTAAGAGTGATTTCAGGTGTGCCGCAGGGGAGTGTCGTAGGACCGTTGCTATTCACAATATACAAAAATGACCTTGCGGATAACATCGGAAGTTCACTGAGGCTTTTTGCGGATGATGCTGTGGTATATCGAGAGGTTGTAACAATGGAAAATTGTACGGAAATGCAGGAGGATCTGCAACGAATCGACGCATGGTGCAGGGAATGGCAATTGAATCTCAATGTAGACGAGTGTAATGTGCTGAGAATACGTAGAAAGAAAGATCCTTTATCATTTAGCTACAATATAGCGGGTCAGCAACTGGAAGCAGTTAATTCCATAAATTATCTGGGAGTACGCATTAGGAGTGATTTAAAATGGAATGATCATATAAAGTTGATCGTCGGTAAAGCAGATGCCAGACTGAGATTCATTGGAAGAATCCTAAGGAAATGCAATCCGAAAATAAAGGAAGTAGGTTACAGTACACTTTTTCGCCCACTGCTTGAATATTGCTCACCAGTGTGGGATCCGTACGAGATAGGGTTGATAGAAGAGATAGAGAAGATCCAACGGAGAGCGGCGCGCTTCGTTACAGGATTATTTAGTAATCACGAAAGCATTATGGAGATGATAGATAAACTCCAGTGGAAGACTCTGCAGGAGAGACGCTCAGTAGCTCGGTACGGGCTTTTGTTGAAGTTTCGAGAACATACCTTCACCGAGGAGTCAAGTAGTATATTGCTCCCTCCTACGTATATCTCGCGAAGAGACCATGAGGATAAAATCAGAGAGATTAGAGTCCACAGAGAGGCATACCGACAGTCTTTCTTTCCACGAACAATACGAGACTGTAACAGAAGGGAGAACCAATAGAGGCACTCAAGGTAGTCTCCGCCACACACCGTCAGGTGGATTGCGGAGTATGGATGTAGATGTGTGGATAATGTAGTTCAGGCCAGAGAATATATTGTGCTTTTTTAGGGGTGTTCTTCGTACCATGACTTTGGCACATTCAGTCAGAAACATGAACCAGGATGTGTGTTTCAACATGATCGGTGACCCAGTAAGGCCGCTTCTTCTCCATTTCCGTCATGGGTGTGTTGTCGACAGTAGAGTGCTACAACGCTCTTTGAAACGAAATACATTCTGATTCTGCGTATCAACAATCCGACAGTTCATTGGTAGGTTTATGGAGGTAGGTGGCGTTAGATGTCTACGCAGAGGCCATGTAATTCACGTAAATAAAGGGCCGCTGATTTGCTTGCACGTGGTGGCGCCCGATAGCGACCCACATGGATTCTAATGGGATTTACATCAGACGAATTCGGTCGCCGAGTCATCAGTGTGAGTTCACTATAATTCTCCTTGAGTCACTATAGCACAGTCCTTTCTCCGAGACACAGAAAATTATTCTGCTGAAAGATGACATCGCCGTCGGGGAAGACATCACGCAGAAGGGATGAAGATGGTTCGCAGCTGTCAGCGTGTCTTAGATTATTACCACAAGTCGCAGCCAAACGCAAAAGAACGTCTCCCATATCAAAATACTGCTCCCACCAGCCTGTGTCGGCCTCGCACTGCACGTTTCGAACCGCCGTTCACCTCGATGACGGCGTTTTTGGAGACGACCATCGACCTAATGTAGCAAAAATATGATTCATCCGAAGAGCCGACACGTTTTCGTTATTCGGCGGTCAAATCCCGGTGGTCCCGTGTCTACTGCAATCGTAATTGGCAATGTCGTTGGGTAGATATGTGAACACTTAGAGGTGGTCTGCTGCGAAGCTCCATGTTCAACAATGTACGATGAACGGTGTGCTCCGAAACACTTACGCGTGTTTCAGCATTGTGCTCTTTCGGCAGAGATGCCACATATGACCATCTATTCTACTTTAAAGAGTAGACAAGCCTTCGAATCCCACGTTCTGCGAAAAGTCTTGGACATCCAACCATTTAGCGCCTAATGGTAGTTTCATCGTTCTTCTACCTCTTTCCGTAGATGCTCACGACAGTAGCACGTGATATTCGACCAGCTTCGTCGTTTTAGAGATGCTCGTTCACAGGCTCTGCGTAATAATAACTTGCCTTTTGCCAAAGTCGCTTATCTCAATGAATTTTCCCATTTGCAGCTCATATCTTAGATAGGGTGATCCCCCGCCCGTGTCTGATAACGCTTACGCACTTTTCTTACCGCGTCACGTGCCCGCAGTAACAACCAGCCGGCACCCAGTGTCGCCGTGGGCAGTGGTCGTATAGTTGTTTTGGCTGATCAATGTGTTTTCGAACGGTTACAGCTCGCCTGCTGAAGGGAGACCGAGCCGCTCGTGTCCGGCCCACAAGACTCGGCTCAGTCACCTGCTCGCACCATGTTTGATGTCCGAACTCAAGATATGTGAATAACTGAGTACGAATGGTCGTCGCTGACACGTCGCCTCACCTCGGCGCACTGCACGAACACAACTGCTCTCTTTCTCCCTGCCTCTCTCCCTCTCCCTCTGACTCTCTTCATTCTTTCTTTTTTTCTTTTCTTTCTTCGTTTCTTTCTTTGTCTCTCTTTTCTGGTGCAAAAGTAATGTTTCCAAGAATGCTTACGTGACACAGTTAATTTCATACAGTTCGTGGAAAATAATTTGATATTCAGCACAAGCGCAGAAAAGACTCATTCCAAAGAGAAAATGTATTCTGCTTGTCAGTAACAGGAAACTACATACACTTTAAATAAACATTATCCCTGACGCCAAGGAGACGACTATTTTTATTAAGAAACCACACGAAGAACATTATAGATTCACAGCTGTGACTTTTCACACTTTTCACTTCAAGAAAGTTTATAGTTACTGTTGATGAGCAGTAGATTAGTGACGCAGTGGTTGCGCCCATTCAATAACATGCCAGCTTTTCTAAAATCTATAGATCTGTTCACTAGATGCACTTGCTGCAGGGATACAATACACTACTGGCCATTAAAATTGCTACACCAAGAAGAAATGCAGATGATAAACGGGTATTCATTGGACAAATATATTATACTAGAACTGACAGTGATTACATTTTCATGCAATCTGGGTGCATAGATCCTGAGAAATCAGTACCCAGAACAACCACCTCTGGCCGTAATAACGGCCTTGTTACGCCTGGGCATTGAGTCAAACAGAGCTTGGATGGCGTGTACAGGTACAACTGCCCATGCAGCTTCAACACGATACCACAGTTCATCAAGAATGATAACTGGCGTATTGTGACGAGCCAGTTGCTCAGCCACCATTCAGCAGACGTTTTCAGTTGGCGAGAGATCTGGAGAATGTGCTGACCAGGGCAGCAGTCGGACATTTTCTGTATCCAGAAATGCCTGTACAGGACCTGCAACATGCGGTCGTGCATTATCCTGCTGAAATGTAGGGTTTCGCAGGGTTCGAATGAAGGGTAGAGCGACGGGTCGTAACACAGCTG
Organism: Schistocerca cancellata; assembly: GCF_023864275.1. Classification (NCBI taxonomy): domain Eukaryota; kingdom Metazoa; phylum Arthropoda; class Insecta; order Orthoptera; family Acrididae; genus Schistocerca; species Schistocerca cancellata. Next base: position 401,318,920 of record NC_064631.1, read on the forward strand.
AATCGTAGCGTCCACTGTTCAAAGTGCAGTCAATGCGAACAAGACGTGGCAGAGACGTGTAACCAATCGTACCCCATACCATCACGTAGGGTGATACGCCAGTATGGCGATGACGAATACACGCTTCCAATGTGCGTTCACCGCGATGTCGCCAAATACGGATGCGACCATCATGATGCTGTAAACAGAACCTGGACTCATCTGAAAAATGACGTTTTGCCATTCGTGCACCCAGGTTCGTCGTTGAGTACACCATCGCAGGCGCTCCTGTCTGTGATGCAGCGTCAAGGGTAACCGCAGCCATGGTCTCCGAGCTGATAGTCCATGCTGCTGCAAACGTCGTCGAACTGTTCGTGCAGATGGTTGTTGTCTTGTAAACGTCCCCCCATCTGTTGACTCAGGGATCGAGACGTGGCTGCACGATCCATTACAGCCATGCAGATAAGATGCCTGTCATCTCAACTGCTAGTGATACGAGGTTGTTGGGATCCAGCACGGCGTTCCGTATTACCCTCCTGAACCCACTGATTCCATATTCTGCTAACAGTCATTGGATCTCCGCCAACGCGAGCAGCAATGTCGCGATACGATAAACCGCAGTCGCTATAGGCTACAATCCGACCTTTATCAAAGTCGGAAACGTGATGGCACGCGTTTCTCCTCCTTAGACGAGGCATCACAACAACGTTTCACTAGGCAACACCGGTCAATTGCTGTTTGTGTATGAGAAAAAATGCCTTATACATTTGTGATTTGTGAAAGGAAGCAACTGATTTTTTTGAAATGAATGCTTTTTTTAAAAAAAATTACTTTATATTACCATAATTATTATTAGGACATTTTTAAAACATTTGGATGACAGTTCAGATACATTACTAGATATGCGCGACGCTGCTTCTTTACCTTATACAACAATACTCCATCTCCAGATTCCCGACAAGCGCAGACCACCTCCGACAAGCGACTAGCAACAACTAACTGCTACAGTTACACAGTTCGTACTGCAGTCAACACTGCTCTCTGGTCAGCGATTCTCATATCGCAGACAGCGCATACCTCTTACAAGAGAAGTGACAGAACTGTATGATGGTGTATCCGAAAAAAAATGTTTTGCTTCGATAAAATAATACACTAACTATAATACTTTCGTTTGGCTATAAGACACTATGCCCTAATTATAAGTAAATGATTACATTAATGACTGCATATAGTACCTGCAAAAGTAGCGCACTTTTATCGCACACTGCCAAGAATTTCCTGCTTTACATTTTTGTCAAGCATATTGACATCACGGAAAGACGGCAAAAAGGAACATAGTTTTATGTTTGGAAGTAATTACAAATGTCTCAGGCGTGAAAGTCTGGCTTTGGTTTTTAATCTCTTGTGATTCCTGTTAAAAAAATACAAGTGCCTGAATACATCAGTTAGGCTAGTTAATTACAAATCCATCCTTGCCTAGTATCTTAGTGTAACTGCAGTAATTTAAATCTCTTCACAATCCTTTTCATTGACGCTGCCAAACCAAAGAAGTATTAACGATTGTTACGTTCTTTTCCGCCTTCTTATTTACCTGTGGCTTCTATAAATGGTTCCAGGAAACCCGCAGTTCTTCCTGGAAGTTCATTATTATGACCCTGTAATCTGTGAGCGGAATTCTTTTCCGTCACTAAAGCAACAACTTCGTTGTACTGAGTGTGTAACGATTGAAGCACAGTGTACAAGCTATTCCAATGTGTGCTGACCTGTTTTTTCAAAGAAGATCTCAAAGATAAGAGAGATCACTTTGCTTCATGTGCTGTAGAATGAATTTGGGAGTATTTATTGTTGCGGCGATGTTCGGCATTATGTAACAACAATCTAGCTTCATTGAAAGTGTGGCTATCCTCTGTGTTGATACAATGTGCAGCACAAACAAGCTTTCGCTGTTTTTCAAAGCTTTTATTATATTGGCACAATATTACGCAACGTGGTGAACAGAATCTTCCAGTCAATCATACTCACATGTGTTTCATTTTTAATATTTGCCTCGATCTTTTTGACGTCCAGGAATTTAGTTGTAAACAAAACATTATTCACTAGAGACCAATCTGTGTTTATGTAATAAGCTGTAAGCGTCAGATACTGCATTTGATTATGTGAATCAGCCCATATGTCATCTCTTACTGCTATGTTTTATACTAACTGCCGTAATAAAGATGTCTGCTTATAGTAGAGGGATGCAGCATGACATCTGAAACGCTGACTTGTCCATAATGTGCTCCTAGACCTTCTTTGCCTAGTTTTTTGGAACAGTCACCAGGAACAGCATTAAAAATTCTCACATCTTTTGCACACATTGCAACACCTTTTACTGTTATACTATTTCTTACAACTGGTGGTATCCCTGAATGATCTGTCACTGTGAGACTTCTTACAACTGTGTTTCATTAAATAAGTCATTAATGACTCGAAACACAATGAAATGAAGCAATTTATGCTCTCTTTGCTCTATTCTGGTAACCACGTAAGTCTAAGGATTTTCCTCTATGATATTAGTTCGCCTTTTTTTTTTAATGTAGCTTAATCTATTTTTCCCCACATTTTCTGCCCACGGCCGCTTTCCTGGTTTTGTGACGCTGAAGGTTACTCCGGCTGTGGTGAGGATGAAATCTGTAACAACAGCGTTGTGTAGAACCCGTTGCCAGCGGTCTGGAAGGCGTAGTATACCGTTAGCAGAACCTGTTCTGTTGATGGTGCAAATGGAGCCGTCTACTTCCTGTCGAATCTCTGGAACACTTCTGGAGCATCACCTAGGACCAGCTTTGCAAAAGAAGCGGCAACAGTTTCTGCGCAACCCACCCATCATTTTGCACGACATTGCGCGGGCGCATAGAGCGCAAGCTGTGGCTGCTCTGTTCGGGCGATGGGACTGGGAAGTACTGTACCAGCCACCATACTCCCCAGATCTAAGTCCTTGTGACTTTGATTTGATGACTTAAGTCTGTGAAGTATGGATTATAGCTGGTTTGCATTGAAGGTACTTTCATGATTCGTTCCAAGTGTACCATAATTCTACAGATATCGCCTAGATTCTGTTCGTTGTTTATCAGTCCTGGCGTAGTACGAAATTATGCTGCTCAGATATTTGCCACTGTCTGTCAGTGGTGATCTAGGTAATAGTTTCTGTTCCTGCATTTTGTAGTTGCTATGAAAGTTGAAATTGTGTGAAAAAACCGTATAGATCTTGTTTTTAATTTCAGATCCGTTCGGTGCCTGCTGACGTGGACAACTACTTCACGAGTTTAGTGAAGAACACGATGCACGATCGAGATACTCACGGGACGTCGAGGGCGGATTTCATACATTTACTCATGCAACTGCGAGGCAACGAATCTGCCAACGAAAAATGCAGCCAGAAGCAATATGACGCAAGTATGTCTCTCTGAATTCCCCTATGTGTTATATGGTTACATTGCAGCACATAATCTTGAAATATTATGCTTTCATTTGTCTACAGTAGGAGGTGATTTTACGTTATATGATCGTACAAACCATTTCATGATGCAGTTACATACACAAAATAATTAGAATGGTGCAAACAATGAACAGTGTGTATTTGAGACTTGTAATTATTGATTTTTTCCTCTGTTTGTTGTCAGGAATCCGTCCCTGGAGTTTGTCGGTTATATTAATGTTCACCGTCTATAGTTTTCATAGTTGTAGCACTGATCTGCTGTACTCAAAGTGGAAACGAATTGCAAGTAATTCCTAATCAGAATCACTCAAGTGACACAGTCTAACGTGATCAATCCTGAACACACACTAAAAATCAGTGTAGAAGTTGTTTATGCAAATGTATCTCGGACTGGGGAGCACAGAGAAGGAAACCATTTCGCCATTTACCGCAAGTGACTTAGGAAAAGCACAGAAAACCTACCTCAAAATTTATTTCCGTGGTTTGCAATTTGTTAAATTGAAAGAAATGTGATGCAGAGAAAACTAGAAACCAGTATTCCTTCATTTATTAATCCATTTTTCGCGTTTCGACGTTAGCCATCATCAAAATATGTATATATAAATGGATACATATGTATTACAAATGTATGGAGGCACTAAAGACCAGCATATAGCAAACAGAATGTGCTTTAAGACACATGTAGCAAAATGTACCTACACAACACATGAAGACTAGAAACATCCATAAACAAAAGAATACGAACCCTGGTTCAGATAAAAACCAGAGGAGTACATTGTTACGTGACTGACTTGCAACGCACATGAACAGACTGGCAGAATGCTGATTGTGAGTACAGGGAGATACAGTTGCACGGCCACTATGTGGTGCCACAATACATTCATGCTGACAACCGGCCGCACCCGAGAACAACACGAGTAACACATTTAACTATTTATAACTACAAGGTTAGGAACTTTAATAGTGGCAACTGTTTATTTATGGCTCGTATAAAATAGATACGTGTTTCAAAGTTTTACTGACCTTCAAAGTAGTCACTAGCATTGTGTATAATCCGTTGCCAGCTATGTGGAAGTCGTAGGATACTCTTAGCAGTGCCAGTTGTGTTGACAGTTCGAGCGGCGCGGTCTATTGCCCGACGAATTTGTAGCAGTTCTGAAGCGAATGCTGTGAAGGGTTTCCTTCAGTTTAGAAATCGAGTTGAACTCACGAGGGCTTAAGTCAGGGGAGTGCAGTAGATGGAATAGCACTTAGCACCCCCATCAGTCAAGCAAATCAGTAACAATTTGCACTGTACGTGCTTGAGCGTTGCCTTGCAAAATGATGATCAGGTCCACTTCTGTCTCTAAGCTCGTCGCAGGTTGTGTTCCGTACTCGCAATCAGCATTCTGTCATTCTGTTCATGTCCGTTGCAAGTCAGTCATGTAATTATGTACTCCTCTGGTTTTTATCTGAGCCAGAGTAGGTATTATTTTGTAAAATTATGGGTGAAACTTCCTGGCAGATTAAAACTGTGTGCCCGACCGAGACTTGAACTCGCGACCTTTGCCTTTCGCGGGCAAGTGCTTTACCATCTGAGCTACCGAAGCACGACTCACGCCCGGTACTCACAGCTTTACTTCTGCCAGTACCTCGTCTCCTACCTTCCAAACTTTACAGAAGCTCTCCTGCGTACCATGCAGAACTAGCACTCCTGAAAGAAAGGATATTGCGGAGACATGGCTTAGCCACAGCCTGGGGGATGTTTCCAGAATGAGATCAGATGGTAGAGCACTTGCCCGCGAAAGGCAAAGGTCCCGAGTTCGAGTCTCGGTCGGGCACACAGTTTTAATCTGCCAGGAAGTTTCATATCAGCGCACACTCCGCTGCAGAGTGAAATTCTCATTCTGAAAATTATGGGTATTTGCAGTCTTCATGTGTTGTGTGGATACACTTTGCTACATGTGCCTTATCTGTACTTAATTGACGCACATACTGTTTGCTATATGCTAGTCTTAAGTTTCTCCATACATTATATTAAACACGTATCAGTTTTTTATGTACAGATTCTGATGATGGATAACGCCGAAACGCAAAATAAATGGGTTAATAAATGAGGAAGTACTGGTTTCTAGTTTTCTCTGGTGTACAGTTCCTTCATGTACGACCAGTTCAGCACACTTCAAACAACGTAACTTATTCATCATGGTCGCCTCCCTCATGGGTGCCTTTATGACAAATCTTAGTTGATAAACCATGATGTTGACATTATCATGCACCACATTTTGAAAATGACAAAGGTCGCTGTACGCAAGGTTCCACAACTGCTTACAGAATCAAAAAGCACGCCGAACCGTAGCAGCAGCAGAAATGTTGCAGCTCTGTCAGTCCAATCATGATGACTTCTTTAACTGCCTTATCACCATGGATGAGTGCTGAGAATACCGCTATGATCCAGAAACAAAGGGAGAACAGGAAACATACAGATTCACCACCGCTGTAGTAGGCGAAGACCCAAACATCATCGGACGACGTGATACTGCGTGTTTTTTGGGACAACCATGGTGTGGTGATAACATTATACACATAACGGGCTAACTGTCACAGGAGTATACTACCGAATCTCTTGACGAGGTCGTGGGAGTCTATCAAGACGAACCGTCACAGGCGCAGGAAGCTGTCCACGACAATGCGACAGCTCATTCTGCACAGGGCAATCACACCTGATGATTCTACGCACTGTCAGATTTTATCTCACCTCTTGTGTTCAGTAGACATGACCCACAGTAAACTGCTATTTTCTTGGATGGAGAAACCATTGCTCGCCAAGTATTTGCAGAGTGGGCATTCCTGACCATTCAAAATGCAGACTGCTACTGCCGAGGTCTCCAACAAAGTCATCCATCATTGGAAAAAATTGTCATATTGAAGGGTCAATATGCAGAAGAGGAGAATCACCATCACCACATTTCATGGTCACAGATTCGTTTTTTGAGGTGATAATATTTTACCACTAACCCTAATGTCTACGAGAGCAAAGGATTTGTGATGTTATATACACACTCCAAAGAAAGGCTCTAAGCTACTGCGAAAATTTCCTAAAGGGAAAACGTAGGAAGAAAACTTTAACGTTTGATTTGAAAATGTGTGTTTATCATTCAATTTTTTTAGTTCTGCTGAAAGCCCATTGAAGTCGAAATCCCCAGAAAGTGCGTACCATTCTGGATAATAGTGAAGGAAGAATTTTTTAAGTTCAAGTCTTTGTCAGTGCTGGACTGAAGCCATATTATATACTACATATCCCATTAATGTAAGAATGTCAGATTTGGATATCTGAAGCGTCCGATCAGTGGAGTTCAGAAAGTTATTCAACTTACACTGGCGTACATTTAAATAAAAAAAAGAAACAAAACGCCTCTCCTGGGTAGTTACTTATTATTTATTGTACAGCCCCGTTGTATGGAGAGTATGAAATATGAGAACAATAATTCCTTGCTTCAGTTGTAAAGTAGTACAAGGTGGTTATAATTAAACTTTCGCTTCTTGAGCCAGTCTAGAAGGAAAACTATTTACTCACCTTTATAGGAATAATATTCAGACGTGCACAGCAGGATTTGCGTTGTTAATTATGTTTGTCATGAGTTGCCTTTAGGCGCTGTTATTGGTACGGCGACATAGGGTCGAAACACAAGCATCAGCTTGACTTACAGTTGCAGACATACAACACTGATCTGTATAAGGTGAGCAATTCTTTGCTACTGAAGTTGTTTTATCAAAACAACAGTAATGGTGCTGCTCCTCTTTCAGAGTATCGACGCATTAAGGGAATACAGAGAGGTCTTGTTTCCGAAACGGGATTGAAGAACATGATTCGTAGTCCGTATTAACTGTCAGTTTGGGTATTGTTCCTGGGAGAGGCCGATGGCCAATTGTGCCTCCAATTGTTGGAGTTACTGTTGCCATGGCTGACAATGATGTATCTAACATGCGATCTTCAAGCAGTGCAAGAGTCCACCGTTCGAAAAATGTTGTAAAAATTGTGAAACTGAATCTCTAGTGCAGTTTCTAGTTGTAGTGAAAGCAAATAGTCATTGCATTTGGCAAAGTTTGTAACCTGGAACATAAACATAGTGCGCAATTAACAAATGTTACCACCTCAAATGGAAATTGAAATGTGTTTCTTTCAATGGTTTATTCGTTATTTCTCTTCTGCATATCCCTACAAATATTCCACAAAGTTCCATTGACTTACGATTACTCGTTTGTCATGGGGACCCTCTCAAGTAGATTAATCTGGCAACATAAAACTCTCGGCTGAATAATTCACCCAGAGAAACAGTGAAAGAAGAATTTCGTTTACCTCATGTTTTATTTTGAGCACCTAAGTTATTGGAATCGTAGCCTATAGAAATTGAAATTTTTGGTAAGGTCTTATGGGACCAAACTGCTGAGGTCATCGGTCCCTAAGCTTACACACTGCTTAATCTAACTTAAAATAACTTACGCTAAAGACGACACACACACACACACACACCCATTCCCGAGGGAGGACTCGAACCTCCGACGGGGGGGGGGAGCCGAATTGTAACCTATCCCCGATGTTGTTCAATCTGTATATTGAGCAAACAGTAAAGGAAACAAAAGAAAAATTCGGAGTAGGAACTAAAATCCATGGAGAAGAAATAAAAACTTTGAGGTTCGCCGATGACACTGTAATTCTGTCAGACAGCAAAGGACTTGGAAGAGAAGCTGAACTGAATGGACAGTGTCTTGAAAGGAGGATATAAGATGGGCATCAACAAAAGCAAAACGAGGAAAATGAATTGTAGCTGAATTACGTCGGGTGATGCTGACGGAATTAGATTAGGGAATGAGACACTTAAAGTAGTAGATGAGTTTTGTTTTTTGGGTAGCAAAATGACTGATGATGATCAAAGTAGAGTGGATTAAAATGTTGACTGGCAATGGCAAGGAAAGCGTTTCTGAAGAGAAATTTGTTAACATCGAGTATAGATCTAAGTGTCAGGAAGTCGTTTCTGAAAGTATTTGTATGGAGTGTAGCCATGTATGGAAGTGAAACGTGAACGATAAATAGTTTGGACAATAAGAGAATAGAAGCTTTCGAAATGTGGTGCTACAGAAGAATGCTGAAGATTAGATGGGTAGACCACATAACTAATGAGGAGGTATTGAAGAGATTTGGGGAGAAGAGAAACTTGTGGCACAACTTGACTACAAGAAGGGATCGGTTGGTAGGACATGTTCTGAGGCATCAAGGGATCACAATTTAGTATCGGAGGGCAGCGTGGAGGGTAAAAATCGTAGAGGGAGACAAAGAGATGAATACACTAAGCAGATTCAGAAGGATGTAGGTTGCAGTAGGTGCTTGGAGATGAACAAGCTTGCACAGGATAGAGTAGCATGAAGAGCTGCATCAAACCAGTCTCTGGACTGAGGACCACAACAACAACAACGACAACAAGTTAAGAGTCCCAGCCATGCATTCGTACACAATACTAAATAAGTTTGACTTCGGAATCCTTTTTCGCAGTATTATGCAGGTACCGAATTCAATTTTTTCCATGCAGATACTTACGACGCTTATAATTAATGGATACCCAACTGTCAATGGAGTGTCTGATCATAATGCACAATTAATGGAAATAAAGAATATGGCACTATACCCCCCCCCCCCCCCCCACTGAGGCAGTTTCATACAAACAAGTGAGGCTTGTTAATGAGAACAGGACACAGTTTTTTGAGACTAAGTTAAAAGAGGTGGTCTGGGATGTGGTACATACGGAAAGAGATGCTAATGTCAAATTCGATTTACTCCACAGTATATTTGTGTCAGTATTTGAAAGCTGCTTTACGTAGAAAGTTAGTAGAAAAAAAAAACAATTAAGTTGTTGATAACTAAGGGAATGAAACTCTCATGTAAGAGGAAGATGCAAATCTATACAGGGTATTCGGAAATTCCCATTACAAACTTCCAGGACTTGTAAAGGGGAGTGAGTAAATAATATTTTGAACAGAAACTCACGTCCAGAAACGTACCGTTCCCGTTCTAAGACGGTTTCAATTCATATGTTTAACTGATTCAATTTTCGTTGAGGGACTGAATTAGCTGCGACGCAGTACAATTATTATGTAATAGTTCGAAAGGAAACATAACGAAACATCCATTCAGCATTTAAGCGCATTTGCTTGTATTAAAAGGGAAACATTATGAATTTACATTACTCCAAAACAAAAAAGAACCCAGCATACTGTGTGTACAGAATAGTACTAAAGCAACGAGGTAGACGTAAACTGATATCAGATGGCCGTCTGACGTAGCGCACGTCATGCTGCCTGTTGCATACTAGGGCTAACAACTCTGAGACTTCACTTTTTCCCTCACCAGACGTAGACGCGATATGCATCTGAATTTAAACCGCCGTAGAACGAAAACGGTTCGTTTCCGGACATGGGTTCCTATTCAAAGTATTATGTACTCACTCCCCCCTACAAGTCCTAGAAGTTTATAATGGGAATTTCCGAACACTCTGTATAAAGGCCAAAATCAGCCAATATCTGACACTACTTGTACCGCATACTATAAAAAAATACTGTATTATTTTAAGAAAAATCATTAAAATGTCAAGAAGTATATATGTCCTGAGAGAAATTAATAATGCTGTGACTGATAATTCACACGCTGCGAGTGCTTGTAAAAATCTCTTTCTAGATGTAGCGGCAAAAAGAAGATTAAGTGGTTCAGTTGAAGAGGGTAGAGAATATATGAAAAATGTCATTCCACACAACTCTAAGCAGCTAGAGGTAGCATGAACAACCTTCACTGAAGTTAATCTAATTATAAAAATTCTAAAAAGAAACAGAAGCTCATGTGATGTTGATCGAATTTTAAATAGGATTCTGAAAAGTTGTTCCAACTTAATAAGTAACGTCCTTAATCCTGGCATAGGGAATTTTTTCTGAATGGGTTGAAATATGCAATGCAGATGTGTAACTCATCCACTTCATAAGAAAGGTGAGAAAAAAGACTTCAATGATTATTGTCCAGTTTTATTACCGACACATTTGTCCAAAATATTCGAAAAAGTAAAATACTCAACAGAAGTTTCACATTTAATAGAAACAATTTACTTAACGTATCACTGTTCGGATTCCATAAGGGTTGCTTGACTGATAACGCTATTTATACATTCACTCACCAAATATTACAATCCTTAAATAATTAAATATCTCCATTTGGTAATTTTATGATTTTTTTCCAAGGTGTTGTGTAGATCATGTTACGCTATTAGAAAAACTTAAGTTTTGTGGAACTTATGACTTAACACTTAACTGGTTGAAATCAAGCTTAACAAACAGACATCAAATAGTTCTGCCGAATAATTTAGACGATGTTAGAAGGGTGGAAAATTTTACTGGTTAGGTATAAATTACAAAGGGAGTCCCACATAGTTCAATTTTGGATCCACTCCTATTCCTTATATCAATGAATGACAATCTACTTAATATCGAAAAAAAACAGAATTGGTATTTTTTGCAGACTATACTAGTGTTATAATAAATCTCATAAGAGAGAAAGAAACAGAAGATATGGTTAAGGAATTTATTCAAAAAATTATTGGAGATTTTCTGAGAATAGACTCTCCCTAAATTTTGAAAAACCACACTATATTCAGTTCTGAACAACAAATAGAATCGTATGAATAACTGATGTAGCACATCAACAGGAGTGAGTAAATAGGGCAGAATGCTCAAAATTTTTGGGCGTACATATTGAGGAAAACCTGAACTGGAAGAAACATGTTACTAACCTTCTCAAAGAATTAAGTTCAGCTACTCTTGCCCTTCGGATAATTGCTAATCTCGAAAACAGACGAATTAACCGTATGACGTATTTATCATATTTCCACTCAATAGTATCTTATGGAATAATTTTCTGGGGTAATTCATTACTTAGAAAGAAAGTACTGACTGCAAAAAAGCGAGCAGTAAGAATAATTATGTGGGGTCCATCTATGGACATCACCGCGGGCACCTCTTAAAGAAGATAGGTATTTTAACTCCACTATCACAATACATATATTCTCTAATGAAATTCATCGTAAATAACCCATCACAATTTAAGAAGAACTTTGAGGTCCACACCAAACATCAGCACTTCAGTAATTACAGTTACACTAATTTCAAAATCCTCTACGGGACTCACATTTGTTTGTCTACTGTAGCTACATGAAAAACAAAGGCACAGGCGGTGGCAATGCAAGTAAAATAGCTGCATGAAACATTAGTAGCTTAAAGGTGCAGTTTATATTGCAAACGTGAATATAAGTCTGTGGGATGGATACGTTTCGACAAGGCGTGTTTGGTTTATTAACAAATTTATTGGTAGAATACTTCTTAAACATTAATGTTATATGGAAGTGTGACTGCCGTGAGGAACACATGCAGTTGAAAAGTCTTCCATTTCACTTCCTTTGACATCATAGGGACGTGTGTTAACCGCTTGCCTCTCGCAGTCATTTTCCGCTAATTTAAACAGTTGCTGGGTAAACACAGTGCGACCAATGCGCAAACAGGAAAGACACCCAACCTTGGCTGAGGTTTTATGAGGCTTCCCTCAGCCATAAGACAAATGTCAGGGTTGTGCATATTCCCCAAAACCAACCAACTAATAATAATTAAAAAAGATAGAACAGCATAACATAAGAATAAGCTAAGGCTCCAAAGTGGCATTAAGCCCTCTATGAGCCCGCCCCACCCTTCCGGTGGAGGAATTAAAAAAAAAAAAAAAATGCGGCACGGTCGAAGCGAGTGTTAAAGTTACATGACAAGTGGTTCAAAACGTTGCCATTAAGAGCGTTTGCTAGTTCACGGCCAAGTGTTTTTCCAGAAAGTCTTCGATACACGAACTTCGCACGACGATCCAAGTCCTCCAAATAAGGTAAGCTTCATTCGCTTTAAACTGGCAGTACAATTAACAGATGCACGCCCGCGTGACTCGAGACGGAACGAATACTTGTAAAGTAAAGTCACGGTCCGCGGCATAACGTTTGTCGATAAAAACGTCCCGCTCTTAGCGCAAGCATAACGAGTTACGTATTTACCTAACTAAACCTGGACACAGCAACCCAGATTAACCTGAAATGATGAATCAGACAAAACTAAACTATAACTTATAGGGTACCTCTTGGCACAGGGAGCATTTTTTGTGGGTAGAAATACCCACTACGCCGACTATTTTGTAACAAGTTTGCATGTTGGACCTGGAAAATCATGGCTATCTTAGCGGTAACGCTATGGCTCCTTCACAGCCAAACACTGCAGTGAGTTAACTCTCAAAAAAATTCGAAGAAGAAATACGGAGCACAATCACATCCCATCGGGACAAAGAGACCACAAATGCAGCTGATCAGCATTGCATGCACGTAATAAATCTAAGTAATGGAAGTACTTTACCCCCCTACATCCTAATTCTACAGCACAGATTACCCATGAAGTGCATATTATACCTAAATAACGAGTGTGATTCCTAACTACACGCATGAAACTCTTAATCTAACATGATTGTCACTTCCTAACACGCACGTAAATAGTAAAGCTATGCTAAACAATGAGCCACATAAGTTTGTAAGAAAACTATGTAAGATGAGACTCGCGTCCTGCTTGTCTGTTCATTTGTAGAACGGTTTGCATACTTGATGGGTCAATAATTCTACAATGTAACATCTGATTTATCTCTCTGGAGACGGCAGGTCGTTATGACTAGATGATGGAGTAGGACGACTGATGAAAAGTTTCATGAGGCATGACATTAAGCTTGCACCTGTAACAGTTGATTATTCCAGGCTTTTACTCAAAACTATCGCTGTATTCAGTAATGGCACGTTGCAGATTGGCCCGTTGATGGACAACAATGTGGTTCAAGTTCAGTGGCTGTCATTGCGTCTATGGAACTGCAGGGGCTTAAGGTGGTACATTGTGGGCCCACATTTGGTTCCGACGGACTGCGCGTGTACCCGCGGACAGAACCGGCCACGGCCTACGGGTGAAGCTAGCAAATTTATGTTTTGTAAAACGATACTTCCGACAGAGAGGTCGATTCTTCACAAGGACGTCGACGCCAATGACGCAATCGTTCATAAGACTATCGACAGTAAGGAACTCATAAAACACAACCTGTTCCTCCAGTTCCGCTTCAAGATGGGGATGAGCTGAACAGCTTTATTATGCATACTTTCGGCACCGAGGACTCTGCATGCATTAACGGGCAACGTTGGCACCTCTTTGCACTCAGAAATATGTCTGGATAGGGCCGTTGAGATTAGTTGCAGGTCCGTAATCAATGATGGCCTCAGAATCATTTCTCCAAATTATAAGCTGATAGTTGATCGCTTTTATTTGTGATTCACCCGAGGAGAAGTTTCATGGCTCACATGTCAATGCCATCATTGTAGCGCAACACGCGGACGTCAAAACCTGTGCCCCTCGCATCCCTGTCGATGAGATCATTGAGGTTAACCAGTCTAGTCGTAGTTAGTGTTCCTGTGGTTTGCGATCAGAGCGTTCTTTCAACATTTGGCTCTGATAGCAGTTCCTGTTATTATTATGCAGGCTTAGTGTCTTCGCCTGATTAAACGCCCCTCGCTTTTGTGTTCTTATGAGGTAGGTCTTAAGAATATGGTGTACATTAGTCGAATTACCATCGCAGGTGAATTCATCGCCCGAATCAACATGTACTTTACGAGTGTAACAAGCATGCGTTTCTTGACGGTGGTGGATGACCCTTGCTGCGATAGTATTAAGTTTATCATGAGGTTCAGGGTAGGCTAGATACCTATTGTAATTTTTTTGCGATACACCTTTCAGAAAATGTAGACTCATGTTCAGAAAAGAAAATAGAACACCTTGAACGACAAGAGATAGGACGTTTATGATCACAGGACATGTACATTAGTATGATCTGCAGAAATTATTGGTATTTGAACAATGTCAGCCCGCGGGTTCAAGATCAACATCGATGTTGCGTCGCTATAAATCGAAGGTAATGGATCAGAGTGACTTGAGCAGACGTGCTCGACGCCAAGTAGACGTATGCGCGAACCTTACCATCAAATCAGTGAGTTTGAAAGAGGGCGCATTATTGGCATGAGAGAATGTGATGCATCCATCCTGGAAATAGCTACTCGTGTGGGACAAAGTGTTTCGGCAGTGCATAGAGTGTGTGCAGAATGGTTCACGGAAGGCCGTAGAACACGTCGAGATGGGTCAGGTCGCACCACCTAGACCACCCCTGGAGAAGATCGACACCTCATCCGAATGGTATTGCAGATTGCAGGACAGATATGCGTTTTCCTCGTCCCTGGCGCAACAGTGGAGCAGTGTAACACACGTACACTATCAGAGACAATAGTCCGCTGCCATTTATTACGGCATGGGTGACGTGCGCGTCGTCCACTTTGCCACCTACCTTTGACGAATGAACAGAAACATGCTAGACGGCAGTTGTGTATGGAACGACGTCACTGGGGACAAGAATGGCATCAGATGGTGTTTTCAAACGAATCCAGGTCCTGTTTGTTTGAAAATGGTAGCCGCATCTTGGTTCACCACGGAAAGGGTTAGCGACATCACAGTGACTACAGTAGCACGGGACATACAGCGCCAGCTCAACGCCTTATGACGCGGCGTGCTATTGGGTACAACCAAAAATCACAGCTAGTGCGTGTGTAGGGTATTGTGACCAATGTGACCTACGTGAACAACATCCTGCGACCCATAGCCATAACTTTACGCAGAACACACGAGACGCCTTTTTTCAGCGAGACAATGCACCACAACGTCTTGATACACGAACACGTACCTTCTTGGTATCACAGGATGTCAGCCTTTTGCCCTTTCCCGCCAGATCACAATACTTGTTGCCAATCGAAAATGTGTGGGATATGGTGAAAGAACGGGCGCAGCACTGTGACTCAGAGCCAACTACCACAGATGAACTTTGAAACCAGGTGAATGCGGCATGTATAGCTATACCATTGGACACCATTCGCGCCTTATACGCATCGATGCCTTCACGCATGGAACAAATTATTAGGGTCCATGGCAGACCCTGTGTCTACTGGGCAACAGGACACATGCTGAACCGAGGTGACTGAAATGCTAATCATTTTTGCAGAACATTCTAATGTTCATGTCCTGTGAATATGAATGTCCTATCTCTAGTCGTTCAAGGTATTACGTTTTTTCTGAACATGAGTGCAATTTCTGAGCAGTTACTTCCAGTCTTTCTTGATCTTGTGGACGACTCATGCTCATAGCTCATAGACGCGTTGCAAGGAAATTGCCCCATAACCACAACAGAAATTGTTCTCTACAAAGTCTATCGGTCAAATACTGAGTTATCTTATGTTATAGATAGGATAGCAAAAGGAAAATGGGTGTGGCGTTCAAGGTTTAAAAAATAATGCTGTCTAGCTCGTGACGGAAATGGGATGCAATCATAGCAAAGAGAAAATCGTCAATCCAACGAACATACTGAGATAGTAACGAAGAGTCGATGGACATGGAAATTAAGCCATAGTTGACAAGGCAGTCTATACATTGAGCAAGCAGTAAAGGAAACGAAGGCGAAATTTGGAAAGAAATTAAAACTCAGAGAGAAGAAATAAAAACTTGAGGTTTTCCGATGACGTTGTAACTTTATCAGAGACAGTAAAGAACTTTGAATGCAAGTTGAACGGAATGGACAGCGTCTTGATAAGAGACTGGAATATAGTCGAATTAAATTAGGCAATGCTGAGGGAAATAGATGATTGAAATGACATTAAAAGTAGGAGCAGAGTTTTGCTATTTGGGCAGCAAAATAACTGATTATGATCGAAGTATAGAGGATAGAAAATGCGGACTGTCTATACAAGAAAGGATTTCTGAAAAAGAGGAACTTTTTTATGTTACGGATTGAAAACCCATGAAGTCAACATCACCCATGAAATGTTCTTTATTTGGATTGGTTACTAGTTTCGGCTAACAATCTAGCCATTTTCAGATCTAAGATGTAAAACAGATTTTCTCTTACGTTAGCAACGTTCAACAGCTTATAGAAAAGCATATAATATTGTCGCAGCGTTCAAGATATAAACACGAATTAATTTAAGAATACATACCATGAACCAGTCTTGATTATTGTTGGTGCCTTTACGGCTTCACACATCGTTATAACTTTTTTTAAAAAATGACAACATCCATACATGACATAATTAAAAATATGCTTTTCATCGGGGCCAGTGTAATTGTACAATGGTCATAAAATTGAAAATATACATTAATAGAGAGAGAAGGTAGTGAAAATAAAACAATATTTGCATAAGGTTCTATCCATTAAAATTACTAAATGTGAAAGACATCATTTTATGGAAGGCGTTTTGCCGTTACAACTTCGTACCCGCCACAATCAGTATTTACATCATTTCGTAACATAGATCATCATATATGTGTTTCTGTAACGTGGTACATGTGAATACTATGGCATTTGACGATCATTACAACGTTCAAGAAACCCAACATTAGGCATATACATAGTATATACATGTGTGGTCAGTACTGTGGCGAAATGAGGACTGACAGCCACTAGGTTTTGACAGGTTGCTTGAAGCGAAGATCGACAGATGGTGTTAGCAGCTGGCTATACAACTTACATAAAATCTACATGTTTTAATAATAATTTAAGGTACAGGATTTAAATGTAATGAAAATTAAGTAGTTGACATCAATACAGCTCGTCTTATAGTAAAACCAACAGGCCTTCTATAATAACTGGCATGATAGGAATCTGCTGACGCTATAAAAACCAAGCGATGCCGTTTTATGCAGTACTTTATCGGGTTAATACGTTTACGGGGTTGCTGGCCTTAGCTATTGTCTCAAAATATTTTTATTTTTAATACGTGTCTGCACAACGAACGAAATTATAAGGAACATCATCAACTCGCAATTCTATGGGCCACAATTGAGGTCGAACTAATGATAAGCAGTTTTTTTCATCATTGTGGAGATAACAGATAATACAGTTACTAGACTGATATAAAATTGTGCAATGGACACAATGAAATAACGGAATTTTTAAAAAACATTACAATATATGTCTTGATGACAGATCATGACTTAAGGAGCTTCACTCATATGCAACAATACGAATCATAACGGAGGTCGAAACAACGCTGGGCTATTTTTATGTCGAAGCGGCGGTACTAGGTGACAACAACGGATATCATTTATTAAATGAAAAAGGACAAACGTATGAAATGTAGGCAATATATAAATAATAAGATATTATAAAAGAAAAATAATAAAGACTGCATTTAGTTCTGTGGCTAGATGATCACCAAGATCATACGTAATAAGTGCAATACTTAGGTTCCTGGAATTTATCGTAGTCTTACACATTCAATGACCCATTGCTCGATATCCACTGACAGAAATATGTATATTTGTAACTAACTTTGTGCCATACTCTATCACATCGTTGGCATTCCCACTCTTAGAAAACTCTTACTTAGTCGGGCTTTATAAGATTTCTCGAATGCATCGGTGAGATTTAGTCATAGTAGCCGTCCATATGTAGGTGGTGCCGTTGCCTGAAGTCTAAGTTCAAATCGGTGGTTCAAGCATGTGTATAGAAAATACGTGTGAAAGGAGGAAAGGTAGAGATCAAAGAGTTAGGTTTCACTAGAGCGTCCAAATCAGCGCTTGTTCAGTATTACTACACCGAAACGAACTACCTTGAGCAATCACATATAAACGAAAGGAAAACGCATTTCCTATTCATTAATAATCTATTGAAGCGACAAAATAGTTTCAGTTTTTGTGCAGATCCTATGGGACTCGTCTGTTTTGCCTGTGATGATACTGTGTAAATTAAAGCCTTAGTTCCGGCGGTGCTGCAACAGTCCTGCAGGAACCATGGATTCTCCGTTTAATAAATACATGGCTGCTATGGAACGCAAAGTACATAAGTTGATTTATTGTGACAGTCATTACGGGCTAAATATCATGTGCGTTGTTCCTACTTCTTTTTAAGCTTGTATTTACAGGTTTTCAAGAAGTTAAGAAGTCCTGTTATATGAAGTACTGGGCTGAAAAAAGTGCACAAAATTACAGCATTCAAACTGCATCGATGAATAAGAAGCTAATGATAACGAGTTAATAACGCTAACAGTCTTTAATATTCAATACTAAGTGGTTTCGTCTAATGTACTTTCACTCTGTCAGTGAGTATCATTTCTCATGTTATGCCACTTTATCTGTTCGTATTTGCAGAGGACGTGAAACTGGGCCTGGGACAGCTTGCAGCGCAATGCGTCGTGTTTTTCGTGGCGGGCTTTGAGACATCGGCAACAACCATGGGATTTGCGTTGCACGAACTGGCCTGGAACCAGGACATCCAGAGGAAACTGCAGCAGGAGGTGGACGACACACTGAAGGAGTCTGGCGGACAGCTGACGTACGACGGCGTCATGAGCATGACGTATCTTGACAAAGTTATTTCAGGTAAGACGAAATGTTTCTAAACAGCCCACTTTCTGCCTCTCGAGATTCCACTTACATGTGAGGTGACTGTTTACAATTATGTACGGAGCCTTGTCAATGAATAATGTAAGTGAGCATGCGAAATTTTACCTTTGTGTTAGGTAAATCAAATTCGAAATTGGTTTTCCTGCCCAGATTGTGCTGTAGTGAAAGATCACAGATAAGACTGTCCCTAAGGCTTGTAAGCTCATAAGCTCACATTTATTACAATAAATGACATACCTGAAATGTTACCACTCTCATTATTACGCCAGATAGGCAATGCACGTACTAAGTTCGTCGTATTCATGATTTCCTCTTCAAAGTAACATACCGTACTTATTATTTAACACAAAATGACATAAAAATTTTAAGTTTTTCACGAGCAGCTAGTTGAGAATATGTATGAACTTAAAATGACACGACGAACCGTCTCGTTCTGCATATGGATTCAAACCCAGGTCATGCAGAGTAAGCAAAGATTTCGTGACTGACTATTCATATAAAGAATGATTCCTCGATTTTAGACAATATCAGTTAGCATATATCAACTTTAAATTACACAACGTAAACAAGTAAAATTCATGCCATGAATTTTATTTTATTTGTTCTTCGTTTTTTCGCCGTATTTAAGTATTTAATTTTTTCTCCTGTAAGGCTGATTTATAACTTCACTAACCAATCTTTGGGTTGTGAAGTTCTACAATTACTACCACTGAACGAAAAGTACTAGAAGTGGTTCAAGCTATAGTTTACTTAATCACTCTCCGTGTGGCTAAGTGCTAGCTTAGGGTTAGTTTACGTAGCCCGGAATTATCGTGGAGTCCTCTTGGTCCGCTTGAACTGTGGCCAGATTACACACGTTCTAGGGGGTCATGTGTGCTTTGAGAGCTATCGACGAAACTACCTATCGTTTCACTATCTTACTGGGGCCTAAAAGTTCGTCGACCTGTGATCATTGCTAAATCTGAGCTGAGCTATGTTCAGAGTAGTCTCAGTGATCAAAAATATCAGAGCTCAGGATCAAATTTTTCAGCTCGCAGGCCGATCACTTGACAGGAGGGAACTCAAATCAATACAGTCAATTGACAGTCAGGTAGTTTCTGTGTTATCTGTATTAACTATACATTCTCTGCAGGAAGTATTTATGAACACCCCACCCATACTGTGACCCCTAATGTGACACATCAAGATTGTGTGCATAAACAACTGGATAAGACACTGAGATCTACACTGATAGAATTCCTTGAGTAAGTAGTAGCGCCACTTTTGTGCCTGTTTTGCCGAAAGTATTTTCTTTTCCTATCTTAGCTATCCATTGGGTACTTAGATTTTTTAGTAGTATACCATCTCCAGCATATTCAGTTTCATCTTCCAGTTTTCCGACTGTGCAGTATTGACCCTTGTGTCCCACTGCTATGAAGTTGCAATCAAGTTTGAAAGGATCAAGGATCCATCACTTTTTTTACCGGTTTCCCCAAACTTATTTCAGCAAAATTTGTCGGTTGATACTTCCAAACACCACGTCGAATCGTAGTTCCTGCTCCTTCTCCAACGACCTCGACACCTGCAAGGCGTCCCAAACAACTACATCTACATCCACACTATAAAATAACCAAATATGAAGCAACCAGTCGCAAAATCATGTTTTATTTATTCACTTTTGCAAATCGATTTCAACTGATTTGCAAAAGTGAATAAATAAAACATGATTTTGCGACTGGTTGCTGCATATTTGGTTATTTTATGGTTTACGGTCGCTGCACGACTTGGGAACCACATGGAACCCACCATTCACATCCACACTATACTCCGCAAGCCACTTAATGGTGTGTGGCGGAGGGTACTTTCGGTACCATTATCTGATCCCTCCAATCCTGTTCCACTCGCGAATAGTGCGTGGGGATGATTGTCGGTAAGGCTCTGTATTCGCTCTAATTTCTCAAATTTTCTCCTCGTGGTCAATAGGCGAGATGTATGTGGGAGGAAGTAATATGTTGTCTGACTCCTCCTGAAAAGTACTGTCCCGAAATATCAATAGTAAATCTCTTCATGATGCGCAACGCCTCTCTTGTACCATCTGCCAGTAGAGTTTGTTTAGCATATCCGTAACGCTCTCTCGCCAGCTAAACGATCCCGTGACGAAACGCGCCGCTCTTCCTTGGATCTTCTCTATCTCCTCTCAGTCCTACCTGGTAGGGATCCCAGATAGATGAACGATACTCAAGAATCTGGCGAACAAGCGCCTTATAAGCCACTTCTTTCTACATTTCCTTGAGATTCTTCCGATGAATCTGAGTCTCGTGTCTGCTTTTCCCATTGTGTGTTTTATGTGGTCATTCCACTTAAGGTCGCTTTGGATAGTTAAGCCTACATTTTTTACGGCAGACGCTGTCTCCAGCTGTTTGTCATCATTAGTGTAGCTGTAAATAGTGGATTTCTTTTCCTATGTTTGCGCAATATGTTACATTTATTTACGTTCAGGGACAACTGCCAGAGCCTGCACCATTCATCAATTCTCTGCAGGTCGTTCTGTAAATTCTTACTATCTTCTGGCGTTGCTCCTTTCACATAAACAACTGCATCATCTGCTAACAGTCTTAAAGAGCATCCGACACTTTCTACTAGATCAATTATACATATTGTAAACAGCAACGGTTCTACCACACTTTTCTGTGGCACTCCGGATATTAAGAGCGACGTGTTGAGTTCTGTCTGCAAGAAAGTCTTCAATCCAATCGCAGGTCTGCTCCGATACTCCGTAAACTTGTATTTTTTCATTAAACGGCAATGCGGGATGGTGTCAAATGCCTTACTGAAATCAAGGAAAACTGCATGAATCTGAGTGCTGTTGTCCCCAGCGCTGTGGACCTCATGGGGGAACAGAGCGAGCTGAGTTTCTCAGGATCTCTGCTTGCAGAATCCACGTTGATTCTTGTAGCGGAGATGTTCATTTTTCAATAACTTCATAATTCTTGATCATAAAACATGTTCCATAATTCTACAACAGACTGACGTCAACGATGCAGGTCTATAATTGTGTGAATCTGTCTTACGACCTTTCTTAAAAACGGGAATGACCTGCGCTTTTTTCCAGTCGTTAGGTACCTTTCCTTCCTTAAGCCATCTACGATAAATTACTGCTAGAAGGGGAGAAAGGTCTTTCGCATAATTTTTATAGAATCTTATAGGATGGTCCTGAAGCCTTTCCACTACTAAGCGATTGTAGCAGCTTTTCAATTCCGCGATCGGGTATCTCAGTATCTGACATTTCGACGTTCGCACGATGATTCAAAGGAGGGACAGTGCTACGATCTTCCGCGGTGAAACAACTTCGGAAGACCGAACTCAGTATTTCGACCTTCTCTCTGTTATCTTCCGTTTCGGTGCCGGTGTGGTCGCTGAGAGAATGAATAGATGATTGTGACCCACTTACTGATTTTACATACGACCAAACTCTCTTATTGTTTTTACTCATGTCCGTTGACAACGTTTTACTTTCAAGATCATCGAACGCTTCTCCCATTGTTCTCCTTACGCTCATTTTCGCTTCGTTCAGCTTTTGTTTGTCAGCTAGATTTTTACATCTCTTGAATCTGCGATGAAGTGCTCCTTGTTTACGTAGCGCTTTTGTAACACAGCTATTAAACCCTGGTGGATCATTCCCAATCCTTAAAACCTTACTCGGAACATACTTGTCCAGGGAATATTGAACGATGTCTTTGAATTTTTTCCATTTGTTCTCCATATCTTCGTCGTCATCACCGAATACTTTATACTGAGTGCTGAGATATTCTGAAATTTGTAACCTGCCACACTTGCTGAGCAAGTATATCTTTCTAATTTTCTTAACATTCCTTGGTGAACCCGTCGTCATAGATGCTGTCACAGCCTTATTAATACTGATACCTTCCTCTACGTTAACTGCTTCGATAAGTTCAGGTCTGTTTGTTGCCGGCAGGTCTAAGACGTTACCCTCACGAGTTGGTTCTCTATCTTTTCAATGTAATTTTCGGACAAGACGTCCAGAACAATGCCACGCGATTCCCATCTCTGGCACTAGTTTTGATTCCATAACATTCCCAATCTATACCTGTCAAGTTGAAGTCACCCCCAATTACAACGGCATGATCAGGAAAATTACTAATGATATTCTGCAGGTTCTGTCTGAAGCGCTCTACAGCTACAGATCCAGGTGGTCTAAAAATGCATCCGATTATCATTTTTGACCGTTTTTTGATACTCAATTTCACCAAGATTAAGTCACATTCGGAATCTGTGATAACCTCGCTAAGTTGTATCGAATTTTTTACTGCAATAAACACGACGCCATCATTGGCGACTAACCTGTCCTTACGATAAACATTTCAATCTGAACTTAGGATTTCGCTGTCACTGACGTTTGACTTCAGCCAGTTTTCTGTGCATTATAACCTTCAGTAAGCGATACTAATTCAGGGAACTTTCCGTGGATGCCCCTGCAGTTTACTAAAATCATATTACTCTTTTCTATCTCTAATCTGTGACGATCAAGATTCTCTGAGGTCGCTGTGGCTGATTTAACAGGCAAATCGTCTTTGTTGCCAAAGGATGGGTCCTTTAACCTAAAAAGGCCCCATGTGCACGCCCAACGACTCCGCTACTCTAATGGCCGCTTCCTGCGTGTAGTTGACGCCTGACCTATTAAGGGGAACCCTACAATTCTGCACCCGATAGCGGAGGTCGAGAAATTCGCATCTGATACCGTCGCAGAGCCGTCTGAGCCTCTGGTTTAGACCTTCCACTCTGGTCCAAACCACAGGACCACGATCAATCCTCGGTACGATGTTACAAATAGACAGCTTAGCCTGCACCCCGCGTGCGTTTCTAGTTGTCTTCACCAAATCAGCCAGCCGCCGAAAGCAAACGAGGATGGCCTCAGAACCCAAACGGCAGGCGTCATTCGTGCCGGCATGTGCCACTACATGCGGCCGGTTGCACCCAGTGCACTCGATAGCCTTCTCCACATCAGGGATGAGACCTCACGGCAAACATAGCGGATGCACACTGAAAATCTTTTTCGCCTTACCTGCTATCTCCCTGAGGGGCTCCATCACCCGCCTAACATTGGAGCTCCCAATGACTAGCATACCCACCCTCTGTATTTGTCCGGACTGGGCAGGAAAGTCGACCTCTGGCCTAACAGGAGAGGCATCTCGTGCTGGCTCAGAGTTCTCATCAACACCGCGTAGCACCTCGTACCTCTTGCTAAGACGTAGGGGGCCAGCCGCACGGCCTGCTCCCTCTTTCGCCTTCCGCCCAGTGACACGCGAACCCACCACTGTCTGCCATCCACTCTGAAGTGAGGACGGACCTGTCAGATGTTGGGTATGGGAAGCCGCAGCGAAGTTCCGGTCACCAGGGGACTCCAGTGGCACCAAAGGAGTCGCAGGTCTCGTCACTGACGCCCCGACGTCACCGCAACTTCGAGCATTAGCTAGAAGCTTGTCGACGGCAGTCAACGCAGCTTCCAGTTGTTTATGGACAGCAGCCAACTCTCCTTGTGTCCGCTCAAAACAAGCTGTGTATAAAATAGATATAAGGTTTCAAATGGCGCTACTGAGTTTGAAAATATACCAAAAGAGAATAAAGTAACACCAAAAGTTGGTGTGTAGATTTCTCATTGTACTCTGAGACCGCAAGCTATTAAACAGAAATAAATTTCTGTACAGGGAAAATTTCCACTAGGAAGGTGCCATACACAAAGATATCCACAAGACTTATGTAACAACGTTTTTTATTCCTTTTCTCTGTATAAAATTGCGTCCCAGATAGCAGAGATTCGTCAGTTCTTCTTAAATATAGTTCTTAATTTTAAGATTTGGGTGACTGTTATTTTAAATCCTCTTACTATTTGCACTGAAAGACCTGAGTCGAAACAAGGCCCCCGGAGTAGACAACATTCCATTAGAACTACTGACAGCCTTGGGAGAGCCAGTCCTGACAAACCTCTACCATCTGTTGAGCAAGATGTATGAGACAGGCGAAATACCCTCAGACTTCAAGAATATATAATATATATATTCTATATACACTCCAGGAAACTGCAATAAGAACACCGTGAATTCATTGTCCCAGGAAGGGGAAACTTTATTGACACATGCCTGGGATCAGATACATCACATGATCACACTGACAGAACCAAAGGCACATAGACACAGGCAACAGAGCATGCACAATGTCGGCACTAGTACAGTGTACATCCACCTTTCGCAGCAATGCAGGCTGCTATTCTCCCATGGAGACGATCGTAGAGATGCTGGATGTAGTCCTGTGGAACGGCTTGCCACGCCATTTCCACCTGGCGCCTCAGTTAGACCAGCGTTCGTGCTGGACGTGCAGACCGCGTGAGACGACGCTTCATCCAGTCCCAAACATGCTCAATGGGGGACAGATCCCGAGATCTTGCTGGCCAGGGTAGTTGACTTACACCTTCTAGAGCACGTTGGGTGGCACGGGATACATGCGGACGTGCATTGTCCTGTTGGAACAGCAAGTTCCCTTGCCGGTCTAGGAATGGTAGAACGATGGGTTCGATGACGGTTTGGATGTACCGTGCACTATTCAGTGTCCCCTCGACGATCACCAGTGGTGTACGGCCAGTGTAGGAGATCGCTCCCCACACCATGATGCCGGGTGTTGGCCCTGTGTGCCTCGGTCGTATTCAGTCCTGATTGTGGCGCTCACCTGCACGGCGCCAAACACGCATACGACCATCATTGGCACCAAGGCAGAAGCGACTCTCATCGCTGAAGACGACACGTCTCCATTCGTCCCTCCATTCACGCCTGTCGCGACACCACTGGAAGCGGGCTGCACGATGTTGGGGCGTGAGCGGAAGACGGCCTAACGGTGTGCGGGACCGTAGCCCAGCTTCATGGAGACGGTTGCGAATGGTCCTCGCCGATACCCCAGGAGCAACAGTGTCCGTAATTTGCTGGAAAGTGGCGGTGCGGTCCCCTACGGCACTGCGTAGGATCCTACGGTCTTGGCGTGCATCCGTGCGTCGCTGCGGTCCGGTCCCAGGTCGACGGGCACGTGCACCTTCCGCCGACCACTGGCGACAACATCGATGTACTGTGGAGACCTCACGCCCCACGTGTTGAGCAATTCGGCGGTACGTCCACCCGGCCTCCCGCATGCCCACTATACGCCCTCGCTCAAAGTCCGTCAACTGCACATACGGTTCACGTCCACGCTGTCGCGGCATGCTACCAGTGTTAAAGACTGCGATGGAGCTCCGTATGCCGCGGCAAACTGGCTGACACTGACGGCGACGGTACATAAATGCTGCGCAGCTAGCGCCATTCGACGGCCAACACCGCGGTTCGTGGTGTGTCCGCTGTGCCGTGCGTGTGATCATTGCTTGTACAGCCCTCTCGCAGTGTCCGGAGCAAGTATGGTGGGTCTGACACACCGGTGTCAATGTGTTCTTTTTTCCATTTCCAGGAGTGTATATATATAAGAATATATAAGAATATGTAATAATTCCAATCCCAAAGAAAGCAGGTGTTGACAGATGTGAAAATTACCGCACTATCAATTTAATAAGTCACAGCTGCAAAATACTAACGCGAATTATTTACAGACGAAGGGAAAAACTGATAGAAGCCGCCCTCAGGGAAGATCAGTTTGGATTCCGTAGAAATGTTGGAACACGTGAGGCAATACTGACCCTACGACTTATCTTAGAACAAAGATTAAGGAAAGGCAAACCTACGTTTCTAGCATTTGTAGACTTAGAGAAAGCTTTTGACAATGTTGATTGGAATACTCTTTCAAATTCTGAAGATGGCAGGGGTAAAATACAGGGAGCGAAAGGCTATTTATAATTTGTACAAAAAGCAGATGACAGTTACAAGAGTCGAGGGGTATGAAAGGGAGGCAGTGGTTGGGAAGGGAGTGAGACAGGGTTGTAGCCTATCCCCGATGTTATTCAGTCTGTTTATTGAGCAAGCAATAAAGGAAACAAAAGAAAAGTTCGGAGTAGGTATTAAAATCCACGGAGAAGAAAAAAAAAACTTTGAGGTTCGCCGATGACATTGTAATTCTGTCAGAGACAGCAAAGGACTTCGAAGAGCAGGTGAACGGAATGGACAGAGTCTTGAAAGGAGGGTATAAGATGAACATCAACAAAAGCAAAATTAGGATAATGGAATGTAGTCGAATTAAGTCGGGTGATGCTGAGGGAATTAGATTAGGAAATGAGACGCTTAAAGTAGTAATGGAGTTTCGCTATTTGAGGAGCAAAATAACTGATGATGGTCGAAGTAGAGAGGATATAAAATGTAGAATGGCAAGGGCAAGGAGAGTGTTTCTGAAGAAGAAAAATTTGTTAACATCGGGTATAGATTTAAATGTCAGGAAGTCGTTTCTGAAAGTATTTGTATGGAGTGTAACCATGTATGGAAGTGAAACGTGGACGAGGAGGTATTGAATAGAATTGGGGAAAAGAGGAGCTTGTGGCACAACTTGACTAGAAGAAGGGATCGGTTGGTAGGACATGTTCTGAGCCATCGAGGGATCACCAATTTAGTATTGGAGGGCAGCGTGGAGGGTAAAAATCGTAGAGGGAGACCAAGAGATGAATACACTAAGCAGATTCAGAAGGCTGTAGGCTTCAGTAGGTACTGGAGATGAAGAAGCTTGCACAGGATAGAGTAGCATTGGGAGCTGCATCAAACCAGTCTCAGGACTGAAGACCACAACAACAACAACAACAACAACTATTTGCACGGCGGTGTTAAGTGAATGAATGTTTCGGAATGAACGTCGGGAGATAAGTCTATGCTCGAAGAGAGTTGTGATTTCCAAACAAATTATAAAAATATTCCACATCTCCTCCTAAATAACTGGACCGATTGCAGTCAAACTTGGTACACATATCCCTTACTGCCAGCTACAAATTTGTATTGGTAAGAACCACATGCCTGTCATAGTTCAGGAGATCTGGCGTCATAAACAATGAGATACGTAAAAAAATGCCGTATCATGCTTGAAGTTTTAATACATTTAGTCTTTACCATTAAAGACACTCTTAGAGTCGAGTGAACTTAAGGGAATACCTAACACCTGGCAGCGTTTTAACAGCGTTCAGCTGCGAAGCACAAACGGCTGCAGGCGAAAACAATAGCCGTCTCTACAGCTATGAAGAGCCGTCACCGTAGAGACGTCTACAAAACCGCGTTGTAGACACGCGAAACAGCTGCGTCTAGTGTACAGAGACTGTCCAGGACACTGTACTCATACATCCGTATATTACGCACATTCATTTGTACGACTGTGTCAATTTCAAAGATCTTTTCGCGAATAAATGGAAACGAAAAATTTTTTGCTATTACACTACAAACACAGTTCATTTTTTGTTTTCTTATCTAATATAAAATTGGCGAAATGAATGTCTGGAAAATGCCGTGTTCGTCAGCTAGTATGAAAAATAAAAATAACGTAGTGATCGTTTATAACTGATTATATTAAGGTGCCAAAGGAACTGATTAAATAATAAAAATAGTAGCATCAGTACACAGGCCAGAATCTAGGAAAGCGTTCGGAGTAACTGATCAGATTTGAAGGATTTAGCAGAAAACTGAAATGCATTATGAACTGAGGAAAGACTATCACCTTCGCCAAATTGATTATTCAAATGTAGTAGCAGCAAGCAGAACCGAGTCAACGGTCTGAGAGCGAGCGGCCTTCGTTAAACGGAAGTTACAAAAAAACCACTGTCTTTAGGGACTACTCGAAGACACAGGTTTCTCTACGTAATCGTAGTACTTGAAATACAGTCCTCCCGCAAAGCAGCCTCATGACAGGGCAACTTGAGGAAGAAGGTTGCCACTATACGTCATCAGTAAAAGGTAGGTCAAATCAATTACCTAAAAGTAAGAAATAAAATAGATTAGAAAAACATTTGATGCACCTTTGAACGATGTTCGAAATCTTGTGTCGAAAGTGAGACTGCATGGTTTACATAATCCACCAGACAAATATCTTCTAGTTCTCTTTAAAATTATATGATTGTAAATTAAACATTGAGTTTTAAATTCTCAATCTCCACTTCATTCGCTGTGCATGATTTCGAGCTTCATTCAAAGTCACGTCTTACTTTTGTACAAAGCATTACACTAAACATCTGGTCGACTTTTTCATAATTTTTTTTTGAAATTTTGGTTATAGACAGCTAAATATCCCATCAACATAACTTTTTATGTACAAAATAGTTAAGTCTTGAAGAGATGAACTTTTTGACACTTCATTTACACAGCAGCTTTTTATGAAATATTTCAGTTTTATCTCAGTTAAGGTTTCCTTAATCACTTTGATTACTTGCAAGATTTTATTTTCTTGTGTGCGTGTGCGTGTGCGTGTGCGTGTGCGTGTGCAAGCGAAGGCCGGCCGGTGTGATCGTGCGGTTCTAGGCGCTACAGTCTGGAACCGCGTGACCGCTACGGTCGCAGGTTCGAATCCTACCTCGGGCATGGATGTGTGTGATGTCCTTAGGTTCGTTAGGTTTAAGTAGTTCTAAATTCTAGGGGACTGATGACCACAGATGTTAAGTCCCATAGTGCTCAGAGCCATTTGAACCATTTTTTTTGTAAGCGAAACTAGTCTCACGCTGGTCAGCCTAATACTCCATTTGTCCACATTCCACTCTTCATTCGGCTATGAGAGCTCGGAATTTTTTTTTCCCGTAGATCAGTAATACGTTTAATTATCTTGGTTACTTTCAACCATTTAAAACTTTTTTTGCGAAACTACACCTCACTCTGGCCACTTTGGTAGTTCATTTGTCCATTTTTCAGACTTTGGAACAACATGTAATGAGAAAAACTGAAATGTGAACGCTTATCTGAATTGTGCTCCATAAACATTAACTGGGATTATAGGACGTAATCGTAAAGCTGACGTAAGAGACGGGCCACCAGCTCTGTATGATAAAATAAATCGTTCTTTGCCTACGTATACGAACAATGCGAAGTCAAACATAAATCGCTTGTCACTGAAACTAGCTTTTCTTGGACAAGAATCCTGTGTTCGAACTCTTACACTTTCTTTTTTTCGAGAACGTTGAAACTGCGATGTGTCACTGTATTGATTGTGATCACGAAACTGTGACAATAAGTTGGTTCAGGTGGGTAAATATGCTCAAGTCCGTTAGAAAACATAGCGGGGAACATTATGCAGTAAACGCTACAAGCAAACGAAGAAGTGTGTATCTGTTAACCAATGTTACAAGTATACGTTTTTGCTATTAAAGATATCCTCATCTGTTGCTGACTTGTACTACTTGCGCAAAAACTTTCATACTGTTAATGTTAGTGTATAGATCGTGTAATTCAGATAATAGTGGTGGAAGAATTCATCTACAAGAATATTAATTATTACTTAAGTTTTACTGCCGACCTTCCAGAAGTTGATGGTCGACAGTCTCGTAACTTCGCGTTACTCCGTCTAGCTATTTTAGTCATTCTCTTGAGCAATTAACCAGTCTTCTTTCAAGTTACAGCCGTCCTTGAATTCCTCGTAGCAAAACTATTTTCTTGAGTGGCAGTAAAAACATACTCCATTCACTATGTAAGAACAACTGAATTAGTGCTTTTGCTTGAACAATAATTACTCATCACATTTATAGCTACTTTTACTGTGACATTATAGCTGTTTGTTTCTTCGATGCTTGAAACACCCATAAAATATATTACTGCACCCGGAAATGGCTGTATACCATGTTACTAAGTCAAATAGTTTCAATGAATCGTCCTTTAAATTGAACCTTGACTGCCTTTAGCTCATATTACGAATTATACGTTTCGGACCATCAGGTATAAATATTTGCATGTAGTCTACCATTTGCGAAGGTAAGAGCTAAGAATTTTCTTAAGTGATTATCAAAGTAATAAAGCAACGTATAATTACTTCGCCAACGTTTTAATGAGATGCTAAAGCGCATTCTGGAATTCCTCTTGCTCGATGACAACAGCGCAAGAAACACAGAAAGCAATACATTTTTTATAGTATTTTATTACTCCAAGATGAGTTTTGCGAGGATTTCACAACTCGATAAGATTTGTTCCCTTTCATCATAAGTCTCACGCGCGTTTGTATGTATGTGCATGCAGATACTTGTTTTGCGTTGTTTACACTGTGATTGCTATTGAGCAAGTCACTGAACATCGCAGATAAATATTTACTATATAGACAGGGTAAACTCATGAGCCAGCTGATGAGTTTACAAAGACTGTAGAAACTATCCATAATCGTAAGAAAATTACAATGACTGGTGACCTAAATCCTCGTATAGGTTCCAAAACAAACGATTTCATTGGTCGATTCGGTGAACACGTAATTACTGACAATGGGGTTATGTTAACTG
The DNA here is from genome assembly GCF_023864275.1 of Schistocerca cancellata. Classification (NCBI taxonomy): domain Eukaryota; kingdom Metazoa; phylum Arthropoda; class Insecta; order Orthoptera; family Acrididae; genus Schistocerca; species Schistocerca cancellata. The sequence continues at coordinate 401,350,344 of NC_064631.1, forward strand.
CGTTATGCCAGAGACACAGATTCAGAATAGGAAACGGATGATTTAAACATAAAAGTATCCTTAAAGATAAATGGACGCAACCAATATGTGGATTAAAATCAGTAATTGATATTATCATAAAACAAAATACTTGACAAAAAGTAAATGATGTAAGAGTTAAGATAGGTGCAGAATACGGATCGTATCACTATCTACTTATCTCAAAGATTATTCTCCCCTTTAGGAAAGTGCGGCATTAAAAAGAAGTACAGAATAGTAGTTAAGTCAAACACAATATACTTTGGGCCGCCTACGAGATGATGTATCAGGTTCCTTTATCAAATCAGACTCGCAAGTAAGTTGTGCAATAAACAGGACGACTCTGCATGTAGTATGTATGGGCAAAGTAAAGAAGCAATTCACTAGGCCGCTAAAGAGGCCTTAGGAGAAAAACAGCAACAATGTACGAGACAAAGTTGAACCCTGGTGGGACGATACGATCCAGTAAATCGTGGAGGAAATAACGCGAGCATATCGAAATGCCTGAGCACGAAATTGGATGAGGCTCTTAGAACATGTACTGTGCAGGGATAATATACGATTGATGTTATTTTACTAAAGTGTTCTGAAATCAGAGACAGTCACTACGTGTTCTTCGGGCAAAGTTACCAAAATCACCTTGCTTATGAAGCGAGTACGTAGTTGCTGATGGTGTGCTCTGTAGATACGACACGATATTACGCCTTTCCAGTACAATTTTCTAATCAAATAACACGCTAACAATCATAACACGCCAACGCACCTGACCATCGAAAGATTCTTAGATAACTCTAAAAGATTCTCAGATAACGTATTAAGTTTTTTTGTGGTTTTAGGGCGCACAACTTCAACGGTCATTAGCGCCCAGACTACGTTAGGAATGCACCGCGAGTCACAAGTTTAAAACAGCAACGAAACGGAAAACACGATAAAAGACAGACTGAGGCATAGGATTAAAAAAAGAAAACAGCATAATCAAATGTCCTTAGAGAGGGTTGTCAAATTGATAAAATGAAGAACGCGAGCAGCTGCTCGTGGGTCATCCGCTAAAATGGCTTCTAGAGTACATGGCAGGCCAAGATCAAGACGCAGTGTGTTAAAATCCGGACAGGACGTTAAAATGTGGCGGACCGTCAGCAATTGCCCACATGGACAGAACGGCGCCGGCGCAGCCGTCAGCAGATGGCGATGGCTGAACCGGCAGTGTCCAATTCGTAACCGGGCCAAAACTACCTCCTCCCGCCGAGAAGGGCGTGAGGAGGACGTCCAAGCCACGGGAAGAGGTTTCAAGGCCCGAAGCTTGTTGTCCGTAAGTGCAGCCCAATCGGCATGCCACAGCAATAAAATGCGCCGACAAATGACCCTGCTACAATCTGACAAAGGGACACAACAAGAAGCTGTCCGAGGCTGGAGGACCGCAGTCTTGGCCGCGGCATCTGCAGCTTCGTTCCCAGGGATACCGACATGGCCAGGAACCCACATAAAGCTAACCGGAGAACCGACGTCCACCAGCTGCTGAAGAGAGCGTTGGATCCGGTGCACGAAAGGGTGAACCGAGTACGGATCACTGAGGCTCTGGATAGCGCTCAGGGAATCGGAGCAGATGACATATGCAGAATGTCGGTGGCGGCAGATGTAAAGAACAGCCTGGTAGAGGGCAAAGAACTCAGCTGTGAAGACCGAACAATGGCCATGGAGCCGGTATTTGAAACTTTGTGCCCCGACAATAAAAGAACACCCGACCCCGTCATTGGTCTTAGAGCCATCTGTATAAATGAAGGTCATATTAATGAACTTCGAACGAAGTTCGACAAAACGGGAGTGGTATACCGAACCGGGGGTAACCTCCTTTGGGAGCGAGCTGAGGTCAAGGTGGACGCGAACCTGAGCCTGGAGCCAAGGTGGCGTGTGGCTCTCGCCCACTCGAAAGGTTGCAGGGAGTGAAAAATTAAGGTGTTGAAGGAGGCGACGAAAGCGAGCTCCAGGCGGTAGCAGGGCAGAGACATACAACCCGTATTGACGGTCGAGAGAGTCATCAAAAAAGGAACGATAAGACGGGTGATCGGGCATTGCCAGTAGCCGACAGGCATACCGACAAAGCAGTAAATCGCGCCGGTAGATGAGTGGCAACTCACCAGCGTCAGCATGAAGACTCTCGACGGGACTAGTATAAAACGCGACGATCGCAAGTCGTAAACCCCGATGTTGTATGGAGTTGAGGCGGCGTAAGATGGATGGCCGTGCAGAGGAGTATACGAAGCTCCCATAAGCCAGCTTGGAGCGGACGATCGACCGATATAGGCGAAGTAGGACGGTTCGATCCGCTCCCCACGACATACCACTGAGAACACGGAGGACATTTAGAGAACGGGTACAACGGGCAGCCAAATATGACACATGTGGAGACCAACTAAGTTTCCTGTCAAATGTAAGACCTAAAAATTTTGTTGTCTCCACGAATGGGAGAGCAACGGGACCGAGTCGTAAGGACGGTGGGAGAAACTCTTTGTAGCGCCAGAAGTTAATACAGACCGTCTTCTCGGCAGAAAAACGGAAGCCATTGGCGACACTCCAGGAGTAAAGACTGTCAAGAGAACGCTGAAGACAGCGCTCCAGGAAACACGTACGCTGCGCGCTGCAATAGATGGTAAAATCGTCCACGAAAAGGGAGCATGATACATCAGCTGGGAGGCAATCCATTATTGGATTGATCGCTATGGCGAAGAGAGCGACGCTCAAAACTGTGCCCTGTGGCACCCCATTCTCCTGGCGAAAGGTGTCTGACAGGACAGAACCCACACGTACCCTGAACTGTCGATCCATTAAAAAGGAATGAATAAAAAGAGGGAGGCGACCGCGAAGGCCCCATGTATGCATGGTGCGGAGAATGCCCGCCCTCCAACAGGTGTCGTAAGCCTTCTCCAAATCAAAGAACACAGCCGCGGTCGGGCGCTTCCGCAAGAAGTTATTCATAATGAAGGTCGACAAGGTAACCAGATGGTCAACAGCAGAGCGGCGCCTACGAAATCCACATTGCACATTGGTAAGTAGGCGTCGAGACTCGAGCAGCCAAACCAAACGAGAGTGAACCATTCGCTCCATCACTTTACAGACGCAGCTGGTAAGCGAGATGGGTCGATAACTGGAAGGCAAGTGCTTGTCCTTCCCCGGCTTAGGAATCGGGACAACAATAGACTCGCGCCAGCATGCGGGAACATGTCCCTCAATCCAGATGCGATTGTAAGTACGAAGAAGAAAACCTTTACCCGCAGGAGAAAGGTTCTTCAGCATCTGAATATGAATAGAATCAGGCCCTGGAGCGGAGGACCGTGATCGGCCAAGTGCGTTTTCGAGTTCCCGCATGGTGAATGGGGCATTATAACTTTCACGATTCGAGGAGCGGAAGTTAGGTGGCCTAGCCTCCTCTGCCTGTTTGCGGGGGAGGAAGGCAGGGTGGTAATGAGCGGAGTTCGAAACCTCTACGAAAAAGCGGCCGAAGGCATTGGAGACAGCCTCAGGAGCCACAAGGACGTCATTCGCGACCGTCAAGCCAGAAACTGGTGAGTGGATCTTAGTGCCAGATAGCCGGCGCAGGCTACCCCAGACAACAGAAGGAGTAAAACTGTTGAAGGTGCTTGTGAAAGCAGCCCAGCTGGCTTTCTTGCTTTCTTTAATAATACGACGACACTGTGCACGTAATCGTTTATAATTGATACAATTCGCCACTGTAGGGTGGCGTTTAAAGGTGCGTAAAGCACGTCGACGAGCACGTAAAGCGTCTCTACATGCTGCGGTACGCGACGTGGAGAAGAAGTAGGGTGAGGGATGGAATATTCAGCAGCAGTGAGAATGACTTCCGTGAGGTGTGCGACCTGACGATCGCAGCTTGTGAAGGTTTGATCCTGAAAGGTCGCCCTGGAAGAGAAGAGCCCCTAGTCTCCTTTGGAGATGGTCCAACTAGATGAGCACGGAGAGGGGGTATGCTGCAGGAGATTTATAACACACGGGAAATGGTCGCTCGAATATGTATCAGAAAGTGCATACCACTCAAACCGGCGTGCAAGTTGGGGAGTACATATAGAGAGGTCTAAATGGGAATAGGTGTGAGATGTGTCCGAAAGAAAAGTAGGGGGCCAGTATTGAGGCAGACAAGATTGAGCGGGTTGAAAAGGTGTGCTAACAGGGAGCCCCTCGGGCAGGATGCTGGAGAGCCTCAAAGGGGATGGTGGGCATTGAAGTCTCCAGTTAACAATAATGGTGCAGGTAGCTGAGCAATAAGTTGCATCATGTCTGCCCTGGTAATGGCAGACGACGATGGAGTGTAAACGGTACAAATGGAAAATGGAAAAGTGGGGAGAGTAATGCGGATGGCAACTACCTGCAGGCCGGTGTGCAACGGGATGGGATCGTAGTAAATATCATCCCGGACCAGCAACATAACCCCTCCATGAGCCGGAATACCTACCACAGGGGGTAGGTCAAAACGCACAGAGGTGTAGTGTGCCAAGGCAATTTGATCGCATGGGCGTAGCTTCGTTTCCTGGAGGGCTACGACGAGCGGACGGTGCAAGCGGAGCAGCAACTTCAAGTCCTCTCGGTTGGAGCGAATGCTGCGAATATTCCAGTGAATAAGTGCCATCGTAAGAAGAAAAGGATGATGAAAGAAGGGGTCACCTCGAAGGCCGCTGAGGGCCTGGCTTCGAGCGAGCACTGCCGCCGCTATCAGTAGGCGGACAGTCATCGTCCATTGGGTCTATAGGTTCATCGGCCATCTTGGTAAGATGGCCGGGAGGGGAAGCTTCCGCCGCCGGTGAACGGCCAGATGTTCGGCTACCAGCGGTGCGGCCAGGCGAAACGGATGACGGCCTGGGGCGGCAACCGCTGGGTGGCGCAGGAGAAGAAATGAGCCGTGGCGGAGAAGGAGAACAGTGCTTCCTATGAGCCTTCTTGGAAGGTCGTTTGGTGGAAGGACCGGTCGAAGGCTGGGAGGTCGAGGTACGTAGGAAGTCTGCACGGGACGGTTCCTTCTTGAAGGCCGTGCATCTGACTTTGGGGTCTTCGTCTTAGCAGAAGCTGATGAAGGGGCTGGTGTCTGTGGGGTGATGGGAGGAAGAGGAGACGTCAACCACGCGATCTTAGCACTGGCCGAACGGACGACCGTGGTACTGAAGGTCAGATCGCATGTCTGGGTTGCCACCTCCATGGTAGTCCGAGGAGAGGCGAGGACAGTACTGTATTTCCCCGCTGGGAGCAGCGTGGGCTTCCTACTAGCCAATAGCTTGCGAGCAGCCGAGGTGGACACTTTCTCTTTGACCCGAATTTCTTGGATACATCCTTCTTCCTTATAGACAGGACAGTTGCGGGAGGATGCGGCATGGTCACCCTGACAGTTCACACAACGAGGAGACGGAGGTGGACAGTCACCCTCATGGGCATCCCTGCCACAAGTGACACATTTAGCCGCATTGGAACAAGACTGTCGAGTGTGACTGAAACGCTGACACTGGTAGCAGCGCGTAGGTGTCGGGACATAGGGGCGAACAGAAATAACCTCGTAGCCCGCCTTGATGCGCGATGGCAGCTTAACACTATCAAAGGTCAAGAAAAGTGTCCGGGTCGGTACAAGGTCATTGTTGACCTTTTTCATGACCCTATGGACAGCCGTCACGCCCTGCTCAGCGAGGAAAGATTTAATCTCCTCGTCAGTCAATCCGTCGAGGGATCTAGTATAGATCACACCACGAGACGAATTCAAAGTTCGGTGAGCCTCCACCCGGACAGGGAACGTGTACAGGAGTGTGGCCCGAAGCAGTTTTTGTGCCTGAAAGGCGCTCTCAGTTTCTAGTAATAAGCTACCGTTATGCAACCTGGTACAAGATTTGACAGATCCGGCTATGGCATCTACGCCCTTCTGGATAACGAAAGGGTTGACAGAGGAAAAATCCTTTCCGTCCTCAGATCGAGAAACGACGAGGAACTGTGGGGCAGGCGGTAATACTTTTGTCACTGGTGGCTGGTCATGTTTCCGTTTTTGGGCAGAAGTCGAGAGAGATGGAGTGAAATCCATTGCGGAGGAGTCCCCCATGATTGCCAGCGTCTCCGATGGCGCCCTCCTTCCTTGTGGGGACCCTCTCAGAGGGCACTCCCGCCTTAGGTGAATGTTTACACCTCATGTCACACCTCCCGAGAAACAGACGGAGGGACCAATCGGCATGGTCGGAAGGTATCAGCTCTGGCAATCACCCCTCCCTGGGCCTGGCCTTTACCAGGGGGTACGTGCGTGCCGTACATGTCTACCCAGGGCGGGGAATTACGCGTTACCCCGTCACCGGCTACGCGTGCGAACGCGTGGGTCGGCCTTCAGGCGCGCACAGGGAGGAAGGAAGAAGAGGAAAAAGAAGAGAGAGGGAGAGAGAGGACAGACTGTCTCAAACGCCGAGGCGGAGACCAGAGAAGGCAAGGAGAAGAAGGCAATGTGAAGGCAAGGAGAAGGCAATGTGAAGGCAAGGAGAAGAAGACAAGGGAAAGAGTAAGGAAGACAGTGAGGTGGAGAAGAGCAAAGAAAGGAACCAACCAAAGGAAGGAAGAAACGAGAAGTGAAAAAGCAAAATGACCGCAAATAGAGGTCGTGGAACCGTCCGTCTCCGGACGCAGGCGCTAACTACCCCCTTGAGGGGGAGGGACTCCTTTTAGTCGCCTCTTACGACAGGCAGGAATACCTCGGGCCTATTCTAATCCCCGGACCCGCAGGGGGGACGTATTAAGTTGTCAGTATGTAGGGAGCGATAAAATGTAAGTAATGTTTGGCGTTAGGTTGACTTATCTCTAACAGACTAATGTTTTATTAAACGTACTAAACCATTCAGCGAAGTAAACCAGAAAATAACATTCATCTCTCTCTTTCTGTCTCTATACTATAAGGTATAGACTTCAGCTTACCACGTAACACAGATTAATTCAAACTGGTTACATTATCAAAATCTTAATGTTCACCACTAACTCATCTTTCTTAGACTGTTAAATCATAAGTTTGTTTTACTAACACATTCCGAAGTCACAAGAGACTGTACACGTCAATGACTAGGCGAAACAATTATGCTAATAGCTGGAAATTCTCTGTCCTTGGATTTCTGTTCCCAAAACGCACACAAGCCGCTAATCAGTAAATAACAACGTATCGATTATGTATTTATTTTTACTTACGATGCACGTAAGGTAAAGGTTCTCCCGTTCCTCGGTGAGCGACGGCGTCAATACTCAGAGATATATTTTGCTGTGATATGACCATAGCCTCTGACTTTATTTCTGTATTTGTTTGTTATTAATTTACGTAAATTCCTATTAACTTTCCTTTATAAAGCAGAAGTGTTATAAAGATTACTATCATCAGTCGCTTTACCTATAATAATAATATCATAACTTCCTTTTATTAATGGTGGTTGTAAAATAATACAATTAATTCGTGATAATTGACATTTCTCGAACAAAGAATATACATGATATTTTTCGCAAAAAACGTAACATTCGATAACTACTAGTGTCTTTAATAAAATATTATTTCCTTATGTTTTATTATTTTACAATTTCTGCTATTCTCTTTCTGTTTATTTCTGTTTCTTTCAAATTTTAAGCTATTTCTTTTCTTCTCTTGGGTGCTTCAGTTAACGTTAAGGGAAAGTTACATTGATTCCAATCAAAGTACCTGGACTCCAAATTTATTTTTGATCATCTAGGCTTTATTAAGTTCTCTATTTCAGCAGCACAACGACGATTCGTGTGAACGAGAGCCAGTAAAAGTAAACTCTATATGAAACGATAGTAATAAAAAAAAGAGTACAAAAAGCCTATGTGCCACCGACATTTTTGGCCTTATATTATATAAGGAAAACGAAATTTAGCCTCTTTAGTTGTTGGCTCTGTGTGGGCCCACTATTATGTCCTATTTTAATTGCAACTCGTCATTTAAAGTTAGCGGTAATAGTAGCGTTGTCACGTGTTTACTCCAATGGTCCCAGTTTGGTATGGCTTTCGGATTACTGGGAAAGTCACAACAATTAACGGGCAGCTTCCGCTGTAATAACACCATTCTAGAATTCACTATAAAAATTCTAGTGTCTAAATTAATTCAGTGAGTTTGAGCCCTCTGCTCAGTGAGAATTCAATAATCTGTCTATTCACAATTACGGCAATAACACTGTTACCTCATTGTATGCCAATACATCCGACAAAATCGCAATCACTCACCTTCGGAGTGTGCTGATCACCGAATTACATCTATATCCGCATGTCAGGAAAACCCAAATTCTTTGGAGTACACAAACAGGCACTGGTTAACGTGCAGAGAACCAGCCAGTAGGACGACTTATTGTAGAGCAACTTAAACACCAATTATCAATGTCTGGCCTAGAGAGAGCATTCACTGCACATTGTAGTAAACTGTCAATCATTTCCTACAACCCGTTAAACTTACATTCACGTACAGAGACTTCCGTTGATCTTGACTTAATAACAACGATCAGAATTCAGTGCACCGTAGAACAATCACTGATAGTATTAACGTTCGACATACTAAAATCCTCGAAAAACAACTGTAAACTTACTCAAAAGCTATTCTTATGAATCGAGTACTTAAACTGTAACTATCGATACGACAGCTCACCCGGTAGTCTTTCAGCCGAAACACCACCTTGTATAAGCTCTTATATTCAACCGAACCGCTCAAGATCCAGTACCCCACTGGCCATAGCCCCATCTTAAAACCAACTGGGAACCATTCAACAAACAAACGTACAGCGCTACCATTAATTTCAACAATCAGTTCATTAAATTCTACAGCCGTCGGCTCTTGCTTCTGTGGCTATCGCCTGTTAGATAAAATCTTTGCCACAGACTGGTACTGCTGGCGACGAGCTGAATCGCACCGTCTTTGGTCGCTCGCTTGCTGGTACTGGAGGAAAATCTGACAGCATCCAGGCTAAAACATTTTTTAAAAACAAACACATGTAAGAAAACCTTATACTAACATGTATTTCAGTTCTCCAACGTCTCTCTATGAACTGACCAAGTTGCTAATACAACAAGATAAGCCGAATTAACATTCGTGACGACAATTAAAACTTTAACAATACTTTTTGACCTGTCACAAACCCATCAGAAAAAGAAAAATAGAGTCCATCAAAAAGTAAACAAAATAAACATGAGTATTGGCAAAAATTAAGTGACGAGGTATAAAATTATGAACGCAATACATGAACCAAAACTGCCTGGAAAATACTCAACGTGATGAGAACGAGAAATAGAGATCGGGCTGGTATCAGCACAATACGTGTGGATCGTCAGGTGCGGTTTTCTCAGGGAATTTTGAGAGAAGACAGAGTTTAGCATGAAAGCTATAGGATACTCGGGCAGAAAAGTGAGGGATCTAAGAGATGCCAGCAATAAGTCGTTATGAAGCAGGCCATGCAGTAAAACTTCAGATTGGTAAAGCCCCGGGAACAGGCAGTGCATATACTAAGCTTACAAAAGTTGCACCCATAGTTTTTTGTTAGATTCTGGCAAGGGTCTTTGACAAATGTTTAAAACGCGAGCACATTAGTCATGAATTTTAAAAAAACTTATTTTACTTCAAATATATGAAAAAAATGATCGAAGAGAATCTAAAAACTAAACGTATTAGCGTGGTGCCTTTAGTAAGCACACTGTATAGCAGATACTTAAAGAAACGGGTAGAGGGACAAGTAGTAAAAACAGAAGAGCAAACTGGGATTTCGATCTGAACTCTCCTGCACTGATGTAATACTTCCTTTACTAAATTTAATACAGAAGAGATTGGCTGGAAATCAGAATATCCACTTGGTATTAGTGGATCTATACCAGGCATACAACATGATCCCGCTAAGTAACTTGTGGGAGAGAATGTTAGTGGTATCTGTAAGACTAATGTATTAGCTGTGAAAGAGTTTTATACAGGACCATCAGTTGTATAAAGATTAATAGACAGGTATCCGCTGAATTTACAATGTCACAGGACTCCAACAAGAATGTACTTTAGCCCCTACTCTGTTCAAAATCCGTATGGAACAGGCATTACAAGAACGGAAACGTAAGTGCTTCGGCATGAGAATTTCAGGTGGAACAGAAACGTTGTGTACATCACTTTCTGCGGACGACCAGGTGATTATTGCAACAGATGTTGAAGATTTGGAACATACGTTCCCAAAGCTCAAAACTGAATATCTTGCAGTGGTAGAGTATAAGACAGCGAATTTGGAAAGTGATTTAAAGATAAAAGAATGTAAAGTTTTTGAATACCTAGGGGTATCATTATCAGTTAGTGAAAAACGTACAGAAAAAATATAAAAAAATTAAGATGGACAAGGCAAGAAGACAATCCCACAGTTAAATTCTGCCGTATAGAAAAAAGTAACAATCAGAACCAAAAAAGTAATATATCATACAATTGCGGCAAGTATTGTGACGTATGAATTAAAGAGACAAGCAGAGGGCTCTTGCAATAGAAATGGACTACTGGAGGAGGGGTAGCGGAGTATCAAGATTCGATCACGTAACAAAAGTAGAAATGCGAAGAAAAACGGAAGTTGATAAGACTATTGTAGACACAATTGAAACAAAAAGGCAACTTTCGTATGGGCGTCTAGAAAGGATGGATGGCAGAAGATAGCCGAAACGAGTATGGCAGTGGATAATTCTGGTGGAAGAAAAGGTGGTAGTGCAGCAAGAACATGGACACACTTTGTAGATGAAGCAATGCAAGGTAAAATCTGCAGTACGGAGACTGGATGGACAAGAAGCAATGAAAAACAGGAAGCGAGAAACGGCGACAACTGAAAGGTTTAGGGAAGGGAACGTCTGGAAAAGAGGTGACGTTGTTCTTGCAACAACCTGTACGGTACATTTAGAGAACCGGAAAGACAGAGAATCGCTAATATTGGTAGAAATTACCCTTCACCACTCACTGAAAAGTGGCTTGCGGAGTATCCAGAGAGATTTTGGTAAATGGGAATAAACTGTAGGAAAAGACCCCTGATAGCATAAAATACAAAGGAGGTGATATGGACATATGGCAGGAAATGCGTTCCACTGGGGATATACACGCTTGAAGATGAAAGATTTTTGACAGTTTACGTTTCTGTGATTGAAATGGGCATGTTCTGTCTGCACCAATGTTTTAGCTCTGCGCCAAAGAGTGCAGTGAACTGGAGCACCACGATTATTAGTCGACAATTTGGCATGGTGTCTAACATCATTCGGGAATTAACTGACTGAAAGGTATCGTTTATGAATTACCCAAGCTGTTTTTCATATTTTTCCTGACTTCGTGTTGCGTATCACATGCACATTGTTGGTGCTTGCTTGTACATCAGGCGGAATGCCAATAGTATGATCTGCAGAGCACATGTCAGCTGACTTTGTATGACTGGTAGGAGGGGGGGAGGAGGTGGTGCGGGGTATTGGTAGAGGTGATACGGAGAAAAAGAATGGCGTAGAGAGGCTATTATGAGGGGCGTTCCATTAATAATGCAACGCATTTTTTCTGAAATCAGGTTGGTTTTGTTCAGCATTCAGATACACCATATTATTCCCTACTCTTATGGCTACAAAACCATATTTCTCAACATAATCCCCGTTCAATGCGGTTGCCTTACGCCACCTTACTGGATGGGCCTGTATGCCCGATTGGCACCATTTTGCTGGTTGACGTCGGAGCGAACGTCTTGAAGGATCAATAATCTCCCTATTATCCACGTACTGCTTTACTCGGAGTGCTTTTTTTCATAGGGCCAAACAGATGGAAGTCGGAAGGTGCGAGATCCGGGCCATATGGTGGATGATGAAATGGTTCAAATGGCTCTGAGCACTATGTGACTTAACTTCTAAGGTCATCGATCCCCTAGAACTACTTAAACCTAACTAACCTAAGGACATCACACACATCCATGCCCGAGACAGGATTCGAACCTGCGACCGTAGTTGCGCGCGGTTCCAGACTGAAGCGCCTAGAACAGCTCGGCCACTGCGGCCGGCGTGGATAATGAAGAGTAGACCAATCAACTTTTGTGAGGTCCTGTCGGGCGCGCAGACTTGTGTGCGTCGTTGCATTGTCATGCAGAAGGAGAAGTTCGTTTGCATTTTTGTGACCATTTATATGCTGAAGTCGGTTCTTCAGTTTCCTGAGGTTAGCACAATACGCTTCAGAGCTGACTGTTGCTCCCATGAGGGAGGATAAACAGAATGAGCCCTCCACAATCCCAGTAGACCGTCGCGTCGACTTTACCGGATGGGGGTGCAGCACTGAACTTTTGCTTCAGTGGAGAGGTGGTGTGGCGCCACACCATGGATTGCCATTTTGTTTCCGGTTCGAAGTGATGAAATCATGTTTCATAGTCTGTGACGATGTTAGTCAAGCAGTTTCTTGCGGGTGGTCCCTCGTTGCTCTTTATGGTCTTCTGTTAGGCGGCGAACAGTCCAGTTGGCACACACTGTAACATTACATGAGCATGTCCTATATAGTCAGATCTACTTTGCGTCACGTGCGTGTAGGGGAGTCGAAACCGGTAGTGACCCATGACGTCATACCAACTTGAGATTTATTTTATACATATCATTCATTTCTAAATTTTATTGATTATTTACAGAGTAATGAATTTAATTATGTACAACGTTTGATAGGTAATGAGTTTTAATGAGATAGATATAAACATGTTTTGACATAGCAAATCACCTTGTTGCATTACGCATGATATGTTTTCTCTTTGTAAGAACAAAAACTTCCGTGTTGCTCGAGTGCGCGATCAAGTAGTCGTCGAGTGCGGATCTGCTGCAACTTTCATGAATGGGCATAGAATTGTCAATTTACAACCCGGAGTTGATTTAAAAATTATTCTAGGCAACCACGGCCCGACTTTGGTGCAAACAAATCGCGCGCAAATTCTTAAATATCGGTAAGGAGTTTAAGATACGCGGCTGGATATCGGGCGTTATCGTCGCGTGCGTGATTCAGTAACATTAACCGCAATTTACGGACATTAGCTTGATAATAACTATCAAAGCGGCATTATAATCGTCTTAATGCTTAAACCAAGCGAGAAGCGATTTACTGCCGAGATACAACAAATATTAATCATTGCATAGTCAGCTTGTTGATACGTTGCTTAGCAACTCATAAATGGATAGTGACAGAATTACTGAAACGATCTTTTAAGTCTCAATGACACATCAGAAACTAATTACTCTAACTGAGTGACTTCTGGATTGGACGAGCCTTTTTTTATTTCAGCTAACTGGTATTAATAAACTTCTTGCGTGGTTGACACTTCATCAGTGGTGTCGCGCTCATTCAGTTTAGTAGAACGATAGATAGTAGTAGCTACGCTACTATTTATAGTTTTAAAATAAAAGATGGCACATACGTTTTTTTCTTTCGGTCATCAGTCTTCTCAAACCAGAGGCACGAGTGACGCTCTCTCACAGCACTACGATATCGTGAATCACCACACCCATGTGCCCCCTTCTCACCACATTTCTGCATTGAAAACTCTGAGATACAGCCGCGGTACGAAGAAGGAAGAAAGAAGGGGAAAGATCAGCGAAAGAAACGGAGCAAAGAGAGAAGGGGAGGTCACGAAACCTTTGAGTACCCAAACTGGTAGACGAGCGTGTCGGCACTATCAACAGAGTAGTCGAGTTGAGCGGCGAGGTGTTTGGTTGTGACCCGTCGAGTGCCTCGAATGAGAATATCCGCAAGTTCCAGCATGACAGGAGTCACAACGTTGTCCGGTCGGTCGACATGCAGGAGATCTGACAGGTTTGCGCGACCTTGTTGTGATGACAGATGCCTCGCCCGACGACTCACCGTGCTTTTGTTCACTGCCCCCGTCTCCGCAGACAATCTACAAGCGCCTATGAATATCTGCGATATTATGGTTTAACTCCAAAAGAAACTCAAAGATAGCTCTCTATTTGCAAAGTACCTTCATTCCATGTGCTATTTTGAAGGCTACGTATAGTGTCGCCAACTATCGGAACTTGATGAAACTATGCGGGCTGTACCGGGAATATTCCACGATGTCCCAGCAATTCCGCATTTTTTTTAACAGAAAGTGTCCTAGGAAAAAATGTGTCGCATTACTTCATCTACATCTACATCTAAGTAATTACTCTGCTATTCACAATAAAGTGCCTGGCAGAGGCTTCAATGAATCACCTTCAAGCTGTCTCTCTACCGTTCCACTCTCGAACGGCACGCGGGAAAAACGAGCTCTTAAATTTTTCTGTGCAAGCCCTGATTTATTTTATCGTGATGATCATTTCTCCCTATGTAGGTGGGTGCCAAAAGAATGTTTTCGCACGAGAAGAACCTGTCGCAACGAAAAACGTCTTTGTTTTAATGATTGCCACTCCAATTCACGTATCATGTCTGTGACACCATCTCCCCTAATACAAAACGAGCTGCCCTTCTTTGTACTTTTTCGATGTCATCTGTCAGTCCCACCTGATGCGGATCCCACACCGCACAGCAATACTCCAGAGTAGGGCGGACAAGCGTGGTGTAAGCAGTCTCTTCAGTAGACCTGTTGCACCGTCTAAGTGTTTTACCGATGAATTGCAGTCTTTGATTTGCTCTACACACAATATTATTTATGTGATCGTTCCAATTTAGGTTATTTGTAATCGTAATACCTAAGTATTTAGTTGAATTTACAGCCTTCAGATTTGTGTGACTTATCGCATAATCGAAATTTAGCTGATGTCTTTTAGTACTCATGTGAATAACTTCACACTTTTCCTTATTCAGGGTCAATTTTCACTTTTCGCACCATACAGATATCTTATCTAAATCATTTGGCAAGTAGTTTTGATCATGTTATGGCTTTACAAGACGGTAAATGACAGCATCATTTGCAAACAATCTAAGACGGCTACTCAAATTGTCTCCTATGACGTTAATATAGATCAGGAACAATAGAGGGCCTATAATATTTCCTTGGGGAACGCCGGATATTACTTCTGTTTTACTCGATGGATGACTTTCCGTCTATTACTACGAACTGTGACCTTTCTGATAGGAAATCACGAATCCAGTCGCACAACTGAGGCCATACTCCGTAGGCACGCAGTTTGGTTAGAAGACGCTTGTGAGGAACGGTGTCGAAAGCCTTCTGGAAATCTAAAAATATGGAATCAATTTGACATCCTCTGTCGATAGCACTTATTAATTCACGAGTATAAAGAGCTAGTTGTGTTTCACAAGAACGATATTTTCTGAAACCGTTCTGACTATGTGTCAATAAATTTTTTTCTTCGAGGTAATTCATAATGTTCGAACACAGTATATGTTCCAAGACCCTACTGCAAATCGACGTTAGTGATAAAGGCCTGTAATTCAAAGGATTACTCCTACTTCCCATTTTGGGTATTGGCGTGACTTGAGCAGTTTTCCGGACTTTAGGTACGGATCTTCCTGTGAGCGAGTGGTTGTTTATAATTGCTAAATATGGAGCTAATTTATCAGAATACTCTGAGAGGAACCTGACTGGTATACAATCTGGACAGGAGGCCTTGCCTTTATTAAGTGATTTAAGCTGCTTCGTTACTCCGAGGATATCTGCTTCTGTTTTTCTCATCTTGGCAGTTGTTCTTGATTGGAATTCAGTAATATTTACTTCGTCTTCTTTGGAGAAGGATTTTCGGAAAACCGTGTTCAATAAATCTGCTTTAATGGCACTGTCATCAGTGACTTCACCGCTTTTATCGCGCAGTGAAGGTATTGATTGTGTCTTGCCACTGGTGTACTTACTTAACACTCCTCGCACAATGTAGTACTAAAACATCAAATTCGAGCTACGTCGCCTTGTAGTCTGAGGCAATCGCTGTGGCTTTCAGAGACGCTGCGGAAGTACCCTCCAGTGCCGCTGCTGAACCGCGAGGTGACGCAGCCGTACAGCGTGCCGGGCACCGACTGGACGCTGGAGAAGGGCGTCGCCGTCTTCTTCCCCGTGATGGCGATGCAGTACGACCCGCAGTACTTCCCACATCCGGAACGCTTCGATCCGGAGCGCTTCTCGGAAGAAGAGAAGAGCAAGAGGCCCAGCTGCGTGTATATGCCGTTCGGCGACGGACCACGGGCTTGTATCGGTAAGTCCATAACTTTAGCGAAACATACTCTTTTTCACTGACTTTCTCAACCGAACGTCTACTGTCTGTAAAATAAATACACCGTAAAAGTTAGTCACTATCAGAAGACGCCACATTAATACCGTGCGCAATTACCCTTGATAATGATATCAATTCGGCGAGAGAGGAAGCCCACGAGTTTCTATAGATATTCTGTTTTCAGCATAAGTAACTCACGCCTGGTGATTAAACCCTGCAGAGTTTAGGGAAGGCTATTACCGCTGAAAGAACCGGTTTTCGGTTATATCGTTTTTTCCCAGTCACTTTAACCTGGCTATTAAAACCGCTCAAAATATCGGTTTCTCAAATAAATGATTTTCGGTTTCTTTAATAATTTATCTTCTACAATAAATGTGGTAATTGAACAGAGATTGAAAAATTTTGGCTCTCTCAGTTTCAAGATACACAGAATCAAAATATTAAAGTTAGTAGGAGAATAAAAGATAACACAGACCGTCCACCGTTCGCTGCTTAGGTAATTTCCTACAATGATTGTCTATCGAAGTTTAAAACGGCTCTGAGCACTATGGGACTTAACATCTGAGGTCATCAGTCCCCTAGAACTTAGAACTACTTAAACCTAACTAACCTAAGGACATCACACACATTCACGGAAGTGACCGTGTGAAATCAAGCGCTGTCATGACACAGTATCTACTTGTCTGCAATGTCTGGTCTCACGCGATATTCACTCTTTTCCTGAATCTTTCAAAGACATCTATGTAAAACACTTGATTGACAGTTTATCGTGGAGGAGCAAATTCTTTATGCACGATACCAATACTGTCAAAAAAGCAAATCATCGTTGTTCTGATATTTCATTTGCTTATTCCAGCTTTTTTCGGTCGAGGAGATGTCTCAGCGTGCCAACCCTCACCTTGCCGCTTGCCTCAGGATCGTACTAAAAAATCCAGGATTCATCACTTGTGAACAGGTGCCTGAACCATTCGAGGTCATTGGCAATCCTCTCAAGAATGCACATGTTTCTTCGATTGTCCTTTTGCTCAGTTATGAGGTCTCTCAGCACAATTTTGACACAAACCTTTCGAACGTGCAAAACGTCGGTCAAAATTTGATGTAAGGTGAAAGTATTTAAGTTCAAGATGTCACATATCATCCTTATTGATAAACGTCTGTCCGATCTCGCAAGAGCACGCACACGTTCGATGTTAAGTTGAACGTCTCCCTGAGCGAAGTTAAGCTTCAACGTGTATTCGGCCTTCCAGAAATGATTTGTGCCAGCGAAAAACTTGTGCTCTTCATAAGGAATGTTCGCCATAGGCCTATTTCAACTTTTAGAAGGTGACACTCGCGGACTCCCCAATTGTAACACAAAATTTGATGGCCTAACGTTGCTCTAAATTCCGCAGTTTCATTTTCGTAACACACAACGAAAACACAAGTTCTTTGATGGAGGTCTCAAAAATCACGTGATGGCTGTACGGAACTGAAACTCGAACTGTGTATCTGGAAGGGATGAACACAGGTCTACACACGTAGAATAACACAGCATTGCCAGATCGCTCGCAGTGTTTTCATTATCATTGCTTTTCTCACACGCTTCGTATATTCCAAAGTCGCGTTTTCACGTTGATGCATCTTCCTACGCTGGTTCCATATAACCGAGTCTCACAATCTCGCTTCCCCCGACAAACACACATTACATCATTGACAAAAGTTACGTCAGCGGTATTAGTCGCGCAAATAAAGTTGACACTTGGCGCGCTGGCTGATGGGAGCGACAGTAAATGGAATATGCCTTTACAGTCGCTCCCATCAGCTACCGCGCCGAGTGTCAACTTTGCGCGTATAATAGAAGGTAGCAGTGGCAGAATATTACCAGTTCTGCATCATCTGCAGCGCTCCAAAACAAGTATGCTATTTTAGTGCGGCGAGTAACATTTCATCTGGGGAGCTTATGCACAATTTTAATTTGCCTAACATGAATTAATCTTGCAGTTAAAGTGAGACATGTGACAATTTTGCTTTGTATGCGTATGTACTATAAATGTCCCCTTTCAAGTCCCATGTCTTGTATTTTATCATGTCATAGTTCCTTTAAATGGGCCATTGTCGAGCAGTGTCGAGTATAAAGCCCGAGGTCCGTGCTTAGAACCGACTGACGCTAGGATTTTTTCCTAGCAGCTGACTTCGCTTTGGCAATGCGTTTTGTATATGGCAAACTGAAGTTGTGCAGTGGTTCGGGTATTCCATTTCTTACTGTTGATCACTCCCTAATGGATGAAACCCTAACGGACTGGTTGAGCCGGTTTTCAAGTCTGATGAACATCCAGTAAGACTGTTTTGTAACGTATTGTCATATTCCAACGAAACTTAGTTCCAGTACAATACCTTAACAATTATATAAGTTCACCTATATTCATTATCGAGAGAACCGCAGTGAAACTCAGTCATCTTGTGGGCAACTGAGCGTGACGACTCAAAGCAGTACCTGGCACTTTCTAGTCAAAGATGTGTCTGAATCTTGTATTTGTTGGAGGGAAAACTCACAGATTCTCTTATTTGCTTGATAAGCACTACAGAAATCGTCTTATTTTTCAAATAGTTTTATTGCGCAGTATATGGGATAGAATTTACTTAGAAGTAACATTCATTATTGATACTGCAAAGTCAAAGCTGTGTTTGAGTTTTTATGGACAAAAGGAAGGTAGAGATTGGAAATGGATGAGGAATAGGGGCTACTTGCCTTGGGCAGCAACAAGGGACCCACTAAGCTTGGCGTCCCGTACGTGGGACGGATCACCGTCAACAGTGGTACATATTCAACAGCCTGTGAGAGGCTGCCCCAGGTCACTGGCGTAAAGTCTGGGCACCAGGAACTCTACGTCACCACCTCTCCTACCATCATTGGCCTAACATTAACGATGAAAAAATCTTTCACTGGCTGCATTTCAATTGTCTACCTTTGAGTCACGCACCAACGCACGTGCGGACATTACCGACCTCCACTACTAGGGAAAGCTGTTAATGATGGACAGGCTAATGCCTGTCATTTCATTTCCTTTTTTATAGTTACTCGAAAGCATATTTTCATTCGTTTTCGGCCGTTACTCCGTATCCACGATGCGTCAGCCGCTTGTTGAGATGGTTCTGCATTTATTTGCTGGAGAGATTTCGTTTTGGAATAAGTCTACTTTAGCGGCACGTGAGAAACAGAGCAATTCAGTTTCTTCAGAAGCTACGGAGAGCTTTGGAAGCGCAAGGACAAACTGAACGTAAATTTCTTCAGTCTTTTCGGCACATATTAAGGAAAAATTAAAGATTGAACAGGCAGTTCGTCGTATCAGACGTTTCTCAAGTATCGACAGCAGAGCAATCATCATGTGATCCATCAGCGTACCTGATGATAGCTCATTTGAATTCGAAATTGGTCTAACATGTCTAACACGACGAGCAGGCCGTTCATTCGAGAACTTTTCCTTCATGAAACAACCATTTTTAAAGGTATTTGTTTTATTTATTTATTTATTTATTTATTTAACCTGGCAAGATTAGGGCCATCAGGCCCTCTCTTACATCTAACCAGGCATTCTACTTATTTTACATTCATACGTTTTAGTAGGCATGTTAAACTACATCTAGTACAAAAAGTGAAATAAACAATTAGAAATACATACATATAGAGTTTATATTCGTAGATCATAGGTACTGTTATAATTAGACACTATTGAAGAGACAAATTTTAGATAGAAGTGCTGGCAGCAGGGAGTGTGAGGGAGACTCATGGTGAAGGGAGGAGAAGAATAGAGAGACATGATGAAACATAATTAAGGAAATATAAAGGAAAAGAAGATTGCGTGGCTAATAGAGATAGATGAAGAGGAAGGCATCTGAGGAGCAAGATAGGAGACGCTATCTTTGCTATTTGACGGATGAGAGGATTGGCCTGGTACATAAATTTTGTGGAGAACTTTATGAAGATGATAGTAGGAAATGCTTCAACTTCTTCTTAAAAGCAGCAGGAGATTGAATTTTGCGCAAGGTAAGGGGCAGTTTGTTCCAGAGGCGGACAGCGGCAACTGAGAAGGAGTTTGCAAAAGTTTTTGTTTTGTGAGTGGGCACAGTTAGGATACCAAATAAGAGTGACCTCGTGTTTCGATTATGATGGCATGACAGGTTTTTAATCTCTGAAGCAAGGTACTGGGGTGCTTGCGCGACGAGGAGTCTGTGAAGTAGACATAGAGTGTGGTAGTCACGCAATTTGTCCGGCCGCAGCCACCCTAGCTCGGAGTATGAAGCACTAACATGATCATATCGGCGAATGTTGCAGGTGTAACGCACACAGGCATTCATGGTTAGCTCTAGCCGTCTTTTGTTTTCACTACTCGTGCCTTGCTGAATCACATCACAATAGTGGAGGTTCGGTAGAACGAGTGCTTGCACGAGCTGGCGTTTCAAGTCCTGTGGAAATATGTTCCGAAACTTTTTGAGAGCATAGAGACAAGCAGACGTCTTTCGGCACACTGCGACTGTATTCTCCGCCCAGTTGAGATGCTCATCCAAAGTTACACCCAAGTTCTTCACTGTTTTCTGATATGGTATTGGAGTACCGTCGAGCAGAATAGGAGGTAGCCGTTCGCGGAAATCTGAACTTATTAATTTCTGATGGGCTATTAAGATTACTTGCGTCTTTTTTGCATTTAGTTTAAGCCCCAGGTTTTTCGCCCATGTTACTACTGAAGACAGATCATCATTCATCTGAGCGATTGCAGTGTTTACGTCTTCAGGTCTGACGCTTAGGTAAAGTTGGAGGTCGTCGGCATAGAAATGATATTTACAGGAGGACAGAACCGACGAAATATCGTTGACATATAAAGAAAACAAAAGTGGTCCTAAGACTGATCCTTGTGGCACTCCTGAGGAAACATGTTTCCAGGAAGATTTTTCATTTACGCAGACAACACATTGCTGTCTGTCTTTTATGTAGCTTTCAAACCATCTCATTGCACTATCAGAGAAATTAAGCAGTTGCATTTTTCTGAGCAATATGTCAAAGTTAACAGTGTCAAAAGCTTTGCTGAAGTCCAGTAGCGTCAATACTGTTGCCTTTCGATTGTCGATGGCACATTTCAGATCAGTTACTTTAATTAGAGCAGTGTTTGTGCTGTGATGTTTACGGAAACCGGATTGAAATTCGTCATATAGGCTGAATTCATGCAAGTGTTCAGTGATTTGGTCATGAACAATATATTCAAGTGCTTTGGAAACAGCAGGCAGTATGCTAATTGGTCGGTAATCACTAGGCAGTTGCGGGTTTTCGATCTTAGGGATGGGTCGAATTATGCTTCTTTTCCATGCAGTGGGGTATATTCCGTTCACGAGGGAAAAATTAAATATGTCAGTTAAGACAGGTACTAAGATATCGGCAACATTCTTAATCATGGTTATACCGATACTGTCGTTGCCTATTGCATCAGAAGAGATTCTCATTATTGCTTTTCTTGCCGTATTTGTTGTTACATGTTTTAGATGGAAGGTATCGTTGTTAGTTATCCTGTTTGGGGACTCTTGTGGACGGTAATTATCAGCCGTGCTGGTATTCAGAGGTGCAGAGAAGAATTCATTTAATTCGTTAGCTGACACATGAAAAGTAGTTTCCGATTTTGCCTTTCCGACCCCCAAGCTACGGAGATTCTTCCATAGAGTCGTGGGCGTCAGATCGCTGCATACAAGGGAGCGAGCGTGCCTGATTTTAGCATTGCGAATGCATTGTTTCACTCTGTTCCGTAGCTTTCTGTATTCTTCGAAACGCTCGGGTTTCGGATCTGCCTTGAAACGCCTGTGGGCAGCATCCCTATTAGTCATCATTTGACGTAATTCAGCTGTCAGCCATGGAGCAGGAGATTTTCTTACACGGATTGTGCGCACAGGTGCATGTGTGTCATAGAGGGCAGTGAGTTTATCACCAAGTTCATTAATTTTGCCGTCGATTGTAGGTTCTCTGATTATTTGATGCCATGAGATTTCTGAGCAATCGGCTGTTAGAGCGTCAAGGTCAATACGTTTCATGTTCCTACAAGTTATGTAACGCGATTTGATCCTTGGGGGCTGCACAGAGTAGGCCAGGAATATTACATCATGTGCTGAGAGGCCAGGGGCCGATGTTTGACCAACATCTCTTACTTTGTCAGTCTGTTTCGTTGCGATTACGTCTATAAGAGTATGACTGTGCGCCGTATGGTGTGTAGGTTGTAATGGAAGAATGTTCATGCTATTGCAACTAAACAGTCTTCTTAGGTTTATTGCGGAGGGAGTGTCTCTTAGCATGTCTATGTTCAAGTCACCCATTACGATGACATGTTCGTATTGACACTGAAGTGAATGTAATTCCGACTGGAAGGAACTCATTGAGTTTATTTTTGGCGGCTTGTACACGACGCCAGTCAAGATTTTCCGACTTTGTATATTTATTTCAATGAACATGAATTCAGCCTCTTTTTCTTCAGCAGGATTTGACGTACATAAGACTTTCGCTTTGAGATCTGTTCGTATATACGCGCCGACCCCGCCACCTCGCTTTTTTGATCTGTCTGCCCTAAGAAATGTGTACCCTGGGAGATGAATAGATGCAGAGGATATGTGTGGTTTCAACCACGTTTCGGATAAGAGGATTACGTGGTAGTTTAGTTGCTTGAAGAGGAGGCTAAGTTCTTCGTAATGTGCAGGTAAAGACTGGATGTTGCAGTGAGCTGCTAAAAGCTCTGACACGTTCCGCTGGGCGGCCTGGAACAGGGTGGCAGACTGGTTTGTCCCTTTGTTGGGCACTACCTGCCGCGAGGGGCACTGGCTTCCGCCAAGTGACATAACACAGGGGTGTCCAAGATTTTGCACGCCCTGTTTGTGACTCTGCGAGTGCCGAAAGAAAGGCGACTGCAAGAGATTTCCTGGGGTTGCGGGAGTATAGAAAATGGATTAGTGGTATTCGGTGCAAGGAGAATATGACCAAAATAGTGACGGCTGTGTGTCACTGTATATCCTATGTCGTAAGAGGAGAAATGTAATTCGCGTATTTGAAACAGGTTAGGGTGGAAATAAGGGAAAGGGGAGCGATTTAAGAGGCCGATGCTGCCAGCAGAGAGAAGTAAGCTTAATAATTAATAGATTATCGTAGTAAGCTAGAATTAAATTGAAATTTGCTAAAGTGATACTGGTAGTGATTATCGTAGGAAGCTACAATTAGATTGAAATTCGCTAAAGTGATACTGATGGTGATTTTTGTTATGAACAATTTAAACCGAAGAGATGGGTGATTACTGAACTAAAAAAGAGAGTAATAATTGCAATAGAACTATTACAGAATGGAAGAGAATAAACTGAGAAAATGAAAAAAGTATTAGCATTAACTAAAATTAAGTATTGGTTAGAGCTACAGACACAAAGAAATAGTGAAAAGTTGATACAGTTACAAAAACAATTAGTTGAAGGTACAAATATGGGTATAATTGAAAAATTAATACAATTACAAGACTATATCTGAGTATAGGGCTGTTACAATTTGCAAATGGTGTTAAGTTTGCACTTTTGGCTCGAGTATCTTCACTTAATACTATTCAGTTCTGTCATGTTTGTGACTGTCTTCTTTCCAGCTGCTGTCTTAATGATTACTCTGCCATCCTGAGTCCACACATTCTGAAGACCGAAATGGGATATGGCACTGTTTAAAATCTTTAGCCGTTCGTGTGTCAGATCTTCCCTTATTGTAAGCCCTGTCTTTGCTAACTTTTTCTTCTGGGTAAAGATCTCTGCCCTTTTTCGGTACGAGAGAAATTTAATTATTATTGGACGAGGTTTGGTAGCACCTGGTAGTTTTCGTCCCACCCGATGGCTCCTGTCAATGTCTGCCTTGGTCACTTCAACACCTAATTTTTCACGCGCAACCTCTATAAGCAGGTTGTCCGTGTCTTCTTCCTTATTTTCTGCTACTCCAAACAGTCGTAGACTATTTCGCCTTTGGTACTGTTCTAGCTCGTCTGTTGCGGCAGATAGTTTCACTTCCAACTCTCGTGCCTTTTTCTCGTATTCAGACACAGACTTTTTTAGTGCTGTAATTTCGGCAGTATTGGCCTCAACAGTTTCACGCATTTTGGCCAATACTGCTGCCGTTACAGTATCTGATATAGTGCCTGCTATCAGATCGAGATTTTTTTTATCGCGAAGCGCAGCGTTTACCTCAGGGCGGACCAGCTCCGCTATACCGGGAGCCGCGGCCGCACCTTCCGCCAAGAGCAGACCCGCCGCACCTGCTGCTTCCCCGCTGCTGGACGCGCTGCTGTTGACTCTTCTGTTTACCATTTTCTCGAAGATATTGGCGGAGCACAGAAAAAAAATAGCACTACTGCACAGAACACTGTTGTTTACACGATTTCCACTTGTACTAGACAACACCACCTGCGAGAACACCTTCGAAATCAACTAAATTTCGCGAGCCGAACTTAACACGTGTTACACTGCAGCCGCCATGACTCTCCATTTGTGGTATGACTGTGACAATGTTTAATTAATAGTTGACACAATGTGTCACTGCGTTCGCTGACATATTAACACCATTAAGGATAATTTCAAACCTCCAATACTAATTCACAAATGCTCAGAATTCCGAGAACCTGTGTAAGGGCGCCACTACGACAGAATAGAGAAACTAGTTAAAAAAAGAAATAAAAATGTGTTACTTGAAGTGTGGAGAGTTCAAAGAGCGATGCTGGATCAGACTAATGTCGCTATCAGCCAATTTAAGCTGCGATAGTGTTTAATTTCCTAAAGTTTATTGCACGTAATTTACTCCACATTAAATTGTTAATTATGCCTGAATAAAAATAAAAAGATCTTGTAAAACAAATACCTGTGTGTGTGTGTGTGTGTGTGTGTGTGTGTGTGTGTGTGTGTGTGTGTGTGTGAGAGAGAGAGAGAGAGAGAGAGAGAGAGAGAGAGAGAGAACAAGCGTGATAGGCTGATTTCAGTAAGTTTTTTAAGTGTATCTCCGTCTTTTACAGGTATGCGGTTCGGCATCATGCAGACAAAAATCGGCCTGGTTAGTTTGCTTAGTCAGCTGAACATCGAGCCTCGAGCCGGCACGGTTAAGGAGCTCACTATGAATCCACGTTCGTTCATCCTGAACCCGGTGTCGGGGATTCAGCTGCGTTACACCGCAAGAGCTAAACAGAATAAATGACAACAGAAGCATTCTTAGGACCTAATCATCTGAAAAAAACTTCTCCGAAAATAAATTATTAGCTGCAGTCTTCTCTCTGCGACAGTATTTGCTTAGACGCAGGTGTCTGCGCAATCACGATTCGGTGCCTCTCCACTTGGTCCTGCCTATATTAACTGGTTGACAGGTACTCTCGCATAACACGACTTCCTGGGATTTCTGTTAACCTGCAAGCGAAATGATTCTTTGAATGAGTCGGTGGGCAGGAAACACATTTCATTTGTTTTTCTTCTTTGTATATGATAGGCCCGTCATGCCGTATCATGCTCTTGTCATTTGTGAGTTAATTATGTAATGAGTGTAAACAATTACTTTATTCAATGAATAAACGCTACTTTTTAAATGTATGATAGCCAACTATTCATGTTTTGTTGGAAGTTTTCTGCTACTTGAGAACTGCGCAGTCGTGGGAAAGGGTAGCCAATTGAAAGTGTGCTATTGCTTGGAAAGTAGCCTGGTAGAGTCGACAATTGGAAGATATATTCTCTGTAAATAGTGGGTGTCAAATGCAAACATGTCCCATCATCCTGCTGTTCCTATTTTCCTGAAGACAGGGTACTCTCCATTACTCAGACACAAGGTATGTATAATAGAAGTTCCAGTTTCAAAACGCTGCAGAAAGAGAACCACAGCTCAGAATGACTTCAGATTTGAACAGTAATATATTGACATAGGGGAAAACGACATGAAACAAGAAAAATTAGCGAAAATGTGACCAATAACAGCTTGTAAGCGTCAGAATATGCACACCAACAGACGCGCGGCACACGGATATTCCTCAATTTGCGTCCGAGACGCCAGCTTGAGTGTCTCCGAAGAATCGCGCGCTGCTGGTAAACCTCTTTTAGCCCGTCCCGTTGGCCGTGCGGTCTAACGCACGGCTTTCCGGGCGGGAAGGAGCGCCGGTCCCCGGCACGAATCCGCCCGGCGGATTTGTGTCGAGGTCCGGTGAGCCGGACAGTCTGTGGATGGTTTTTAGGCGGTTTTCCATCTGCCTCAGCGAATGCGGGCTGGTTCCCTTTATTCCACCTCAGCTACACTACGTCGGCGATTGCATAACATAAACCTCTTTTACAACAATGTACGACAGTAGTCCTGCAGAAGGTCCGACGTCCAAGGATATGAAAAAAGGCGTTGGTCTAATGTCTGGTAAGGGTCTGGAGAAAATAATTAGGAAATTGGAAAAGACAGGTTGTTTTGAAGGACAATGTGGCAGAGGAAGGAAAACACTTGATCCGACTTCTATCGAAGATGTGGCCACTGCATTACAAGAGGGCTGGAGCGGTGATGTGCAAACAACCGTCGTGTGGTAGCGTTCTCGCTTCCCACGCCCGGGTTCCCCGGTTCGATTCCCGGCGGGGTCAGGAATTTTCTCTGCCTCGAGATGACTGGGTGTTGTGTGATGTCCTTAGGTTAGTTAGGTTTAAGTAGTTCTAAGTTCTAGGGGACTGATGACCATAGATGTTAAGTCCCATAGTGCTCAGAGCCATTTGAACCTTTTTTTTTGCAAACAGCCAGCGTATGGGGAACTGTCTGAACGTTTGCTATGCCTGGGATCACGTTACATTAAATCCTACAAAACACCCTGCACTGCTATCCATACAAAATCATCCATGTTCAGTAGTTGCTTCCTGCTGACCTGACAGCAAGACAAACGTTCGCTCTGGAATTTCTTGATTACATGTATGTGGACAATGAATGGCCATGGAACATTCTGTGGACAAACGGAGCCCATTTCCATCTCCTACGACATGTCAATACGCAGAATTGCAGAAAATGTGCAACGGAAAATCCGTACGCGCATCAACCGGTACCGCTTAATTCTTCAAAGGTTACTGTAGTACGTGTTGACGGCGTCGATTATCGTAGTTCCGTGTTTTTTCGAGGAGATGAGTCCTGCGGGCCCTTTACCTGTTCCATCGCTGGTAAACGCTATGAGTCTTTTGCGCACCAACATAGAATAGCGTCGTTTTTATGGAAGATAGCACTCCTCCGCACGTTGCACAGCCATTCAAGCGGTCGCTGCAGAGACGTTTTAGAAATACTAAACTTATCAGCCGTCATTTAGCCTACAGCCTGGCCGTCCAGATCATCTGATCTTAATCCGTGTGCCTTCTGGCTGTGGGGTTATTTGAAAGATGCTATGTTCATTGCTCTAGTTACGAACGTAGCTGAACTGAAGGCACGCATTGCGCAAGGCATTCTGAGCGTGAGCCGCGAGACACTCCGATCTGCCGTGGAACATGTTTCTCGATTTCATCTTGCGGCAGTAAACCGTGGACGGCATAGTGGAGATGCCTTGCATCAACCTCACGACAATTAGAGACCAATGTCATTGTGCTTTTCATGCGTTGTTTGGCCTCAGGACAATTGAACACCGATTTTTCTCATGCAATGTGGTACGACCTTGCCGTGGTGGATGGGCCTGCATAACTAACAAGGCCATAATTGTTGACTGCGGAACATGTGCTGTCATGCACACTGAACAGTACGGACGGTGTAATGTGCATGTCAAACCATAGCCGTTGTATTGCGATTCATCTGTCATTTGTACCCGCCCCCATTTACGTTAAGACGGTTTTAGTGCCATCTATTGATAAAATGTCCGCCCCCGGTAGCTGAGTGGTCAGTGCGACAGAATGTCAATCCTAAGGGCCTGGGTTCGATTCCCGGCTGAGTCGGAGACTTTCTCCGCTCAGGGACTGGATGTTGCGTTGTCTTAATCATCATCATTTCATCCCAATCGAAGAACAAGTCTCCAAAGTGGCGTCAAATCAAAAGGTTTGCACCCGACGAACGGTCTACCCGACGGGAGGCCCTAGTCACACGACATTTATTTATTTTATTGATAAAATTATCGTTAATTTTTTTGTTCCATGACGTTTCTCCCTACGGCAACAATAAGCTGTTCAAATTTGACGCCATTCTGAGCAATGGTTCTCTTTATGCAGTTCTGAAATTGCAAATTTAATGATGCACATTCAGTACATGAAAAAAGATTTACGCGACGGAATTGTTAAAAGGAAAATGACCGTCATTTATGAATGTGGCTAATGGTTCTAATGAAAAAATAATCAAAGAGTGACAGAGGTTAATTAGCTACATAAATAATAGCAAGTGGATTCCACTACTGTACTACTTATTTTTTACAAAACAACAGACATGGCGAAAAACTGTAGATAGCGAACGTCTACTTTCAAAGTTAACAAAAGTGTACGTGAAGCATTAAACTATCTGTTACAATTTCTACATACATGACTTCCCGAAAGGTACTGTGGAATGTACTATAAAAGTGATGGTACATGCAGGGATTGCGACCGAATCATCTGTAATTGTCGTGGCAGAAATTACCAATGACCTATGGAGGGTTGCTGTTTGACATACAGATGGGTTAATGCTCATATGGCATGCGTGGACGTCAAACTCCTTGTCACTCGTGGTTTCACCACCCTTCAACCATTTCCCATGCATGCTCACTACAGCTGCGAGCGAACAGCCAACCAGCTTCGCTGTTTCTGAGATACTCATTCCCAGGCGCCGGACCATAACAATCCGTCCTTTGGAAATTCCCTTATGTCAGTGGGTTTCTTTATTTTCGGTCCGTATGGTCGCTAGAATTATTCCGATGACTGGGTGTTGTGTGCTGTCCTTAGATTAGTTAGGTTTAAGTAGTTCTAAGTTCTAGGGGACTGATGACCATAGATGTTAACTCCCATAGTGCTCAGAGCCATTTGAGCTAGAATTATTCCGAATTTGTCTTAACTCAGCTTATCTAATGCCTATAACGCATCACGTGCACATAACGCAACCATGTGGCATTCAGTATCGTAGTGAGCAGTGGTCATATTGTTTGGGCTCATTGGTGTGAGCTGTTTATTGGCTATACAGTTTTAGATTGACTAGTCATTAATAACAGCCCATGAATACTACTTATATGATGGTTGCCTCTGAGTATGCTAAAAAGGGAAACTCCCCATCTCACCCCCCTCACATTTAGTGGTGAGATGCCCAGCGAATAGCCGGTCAGTAACTGAACACCGATCAATCATGAAAATAGGAAGAAGGTGGGTTAATCCGTGAAAAAAGAAGCAAAATAGAAACAGTAAATGGTCCGAGCTCAAGATGTGCAACATCGAGCGAAGTTGCAGAGGTTTGACGTCGTGGTTCTGTGGCCAAGGTCTTGGATTACGAAAGAGAAGGTCCGTGTTCGAATCTCCGGGGTGTTTCATTTTGTTTCTCATAAAATTAGGAAGTGCCCGTCCGGTCATTGACGTGTCTGTTCACTGTAGTCAAATATTTGTCTGTGTCGCAGTGTAGCGTCCATTTGGCATAGCGAGGTCTAAGGAAGGGACCTCCAGACGCACGTACCTCGTATTTGCTCAACTTAAGTACCATATGTTTTTATTCTTGTGTTCCGTTTTGGATGTTTCGGCTCTTGAATAACTTTGACAATAGTTCAAACCCGTTTATTTGTTCTTTTCATTTCTGTGGGCAGTATGTGCGTTATCTCGCCTGCTCTCGGTTTTCATCACATTTACTTGCGATAGTTATATATTCTTATCACATGACATATTCTATAACCAATGTGTAGTATGATAATTGCCAAGAAGGAGAACCGACACGTCAGTGAATAGACGGAATTCATAATTTTGTGAAAAAAGTGGCGTGAGGGAGATATGAACACGGATCTCCCACTATGTAGTCCAACACCATGACCAGACTACCACGACGACGGACTTCTGCCAGTTCGCTCGATGTTGCACATCTTGAGCTTGGAACGTTCACTGTTTCTATTTTGCTTCTTTTTTGACAGTTCAGTACATCTTCTTCTTGTCTCCATGCTTGATCTGTGTGCCGTTTTTGACGGCCTATCCACTGGGCTATTTTACCACTAAATGAGAGGGGGGCGGGGGGGGGGGGGAGGGGCATGCGACGGGGAGTTTCCCTGGTAAGAATCAACATTTCTATGTGCCTCTGACTAGCGTTTATGCTACCAACATCCCACAAAACTACGTAAGCCTTATCAATTCAACCCCACGTTTTACATTGTAGCTTGGATTTCTGCATACCCAAAGGTTTACCTCTCATTAAAAGTTCTCACGTGCACTCCATGTCACCTACCGTATTTGTCCTTCCTCTCCTACACGTACCTTTTACCACCTCTCCCTGTTCTAATTTTCACTGATATCTTCTCAACATTTGTACATCACACGAAATTTAAGATCAAAATGCCATTGTCTGCCCAACCCATTTAATTCCTCTGCTGCATCCACTCCAACATTAACATGTCTCTCCTTGCCCCAGCTCTCTACCATCCCTATCCTGTCCCAAGGGAACTTCAAAAGCCTTTTAGCCTCAACACGCCATGCTACTACTTAACCTACATTACCATCTGTAGTCCTAATCCGCATATCCCCTCCCTAGCTCAAGGGTCAAATAATCTAACCAGATTTCTGATCAGCGTAATTTACCCTTGCTTTTTCTTGTCCCAGCAACCACTAACTGATAAAATGTTTCCCAGTCAGTTACCATTTCCCCCGCTCCCAGACTTAAAGATCAATCCATAGTGCTCCCCATTGCTGCATCATTCTTTCCTACCCTAGCAGCTTTTTTTCGAAGTTGACGCAATAGTTCAAACACGTCTTACAAGCTGACCACTGAACTTGCATATAACCGCATTATGGGCTTGATTTTCACCTTTCAACATACTTTAGTTATACGTCAACGAGCATCAACGGATTTTGCCATACCAACGGGCATCAAAACATGCATATTTCCTGATGTTGTTCTGCCAGCTGTCGATGGCCCGGGTAGTTTTGTGTGCCCTGAACAGTGTATGGTATTCGTCCCACAGTGGGTCCTGCAAACGATTTAGTGTAATCAGGCAAATAAACGAAAATTCGGCCACGAAGACGCCTAGAGTCCATCCATACTGTACACTGTCCCTGACGTAAACGTGAAGCATCCAACAGGGGAAGAGGAAACAAAACGAAACTTCACGGGTTGAGTGATTATGTGATACTATTTCAATGATTAGGAAATCGAGTCGTATTTACAAAGAACTTGGAAATTTCAGTATGACGGCATGCCACCTCTGGCCTGCATGCATGATCTGATTCGTATGGGAAGGGTGTCGCAAAACCGTTGTACCCCTCCTGACCCCCTACTTCTGTAAATGGATCTTACATCCTGGATACTGACATGAACGGAATTGACGGATATGTTGGTCCCATACGTATTCTATCAGAGCACTTTGGCGATGTTGCTGGACACGGAAGTACCTCAGTATCACGTAGACAGGTGACAGAAACACGTGCTATGTATTCATGAGCGTTGTCCTACTGAAAAGTTACACTATGATACCGTCACCTGAGAGGAAACACGTGAGGACGCAAAATATCCGTGATGTACTGTTGTGCCGTCAGAGTTCCTTTATTCACAACCAACCGTGACCTAAAGTCATAAACGATGGCTATCCACACCGTAATGCATTACTAACATCGCTGTGCCTCTCTAAAAAATTGGAAGAATGGAATTTCTTCGCAGCTCGTCGCCATACGCGCCGACGATGGCTATCGGGGGCAGTGCAGGACTACGTTTATCACTGAAAATGCGACGCCGTTCATGATTGCCAGTGTTGCCACCACTCTGAACGCAGCCTTCTTGTTGTGGTGTTAACGGCAGGCTATGCACGGGATGGTAATTCATAGCCCGCCTGCTGCAAATCTCTGACCGATGGTGCGAGTTGGCACAGAATGTTTGCACGGGATCCGTTACCTGTTATCCGATGGCTGGGGCAGATGTGAAGGGGCTGCAGTGCACATGGTGCACAATACCGCGTCCTTTGTTGTTGTGCTCAGTCGTGGTCGATCGGAACCGTGACGATTAGAGCTGCTCTCACATTCTCATGCAGTCCAGCATAGGGCCACTTTCACATCCGAAAGCCCAAAATATATGGATATTGCATGGTAGAACCAGCTGGCCAAATTGAGACCAACAGTAAGGTCCGTTCCAGGCTCATTCAGGTGCCGATAAAGCTGTCTCACACGGGTACGTGGCGGCTCAGTGTCCTTTACAGCGCTCAGGATCTGACACTGATCACATTCATTATACAGGGTGCAGCAGAAAGATCTGGCCAAACTTTCAGGAAACGTTCTCACGCCTAGTGGAATAAAAAGGGTTAAATGTGCATCGGTCTGGAAGCGCTTCATTTCCATGTTGGAGCTCATTTTCTAGTGGGAAACACGCAGAAACGAACTCTTTTGCATGGAATGTTCGAAATACCCTCTTGATTACGTTCAGTTGGAATGTACAGTCAGTTGTCATTCTTAGGTCCACCAGCAGTATTTGTTACGCCATGGGAACGAAGGTAATGTTAACATGTGACGTTGCTCGTGTTTATATGCGGTTAACCTCGTTACTCTACTAGCATAAACTGTTCAGTGTTCATCATGGACTGTGCAAGCGCGAAGAATCAGCTGTTTGGTGTTCACCACAGACGCGGATTGCGGTACAGTGCAATGGAAGTGTACTCGAATGCGAAGCTAGCAGATGCCCATTGCTGTACGGATTAGAAGGTGGTAATAGCCATGGCGCTCAACGTCGGTATCTGGAGAGATTTCCAGAACGACTTTGCAACTATAGCAGAACGTCTGAAGCAAGTTATCGGTGTCTTAGGAAGCATGCAACGTTGAAACCTACTACTCGCGACTGGGGGAGGACTAGATGGACTAAAAGGACGAGAACACCTCAAATGGAGGAGGACATTTTTCGTGTAGTTAACGACAACCATAGTATCGGCGTAAGACAATTACCTGCACCAAGTAACGTTGACCACATGAGTGTCTAGAGAGTGCTACGTGAGAATTTCCTTTATACATACCATGTACAGCCCGTGCAGACGCTATCAGCAGCTGATTTTCCTGCACGTGTACGGTTCTGCAAGTAGTTCATTCAACAATGTGTCGATCCTTTTTTCAACGCAAACGTGCTGTTCACTGATGAGGATTCTTTTCAACGTGATCAGATTGCAAATTTTCCATTGCGACGGCGATTTGAGGCGTGTATCCACGCTAATGGAGGACATTTTGAACATTTCGTTTAGGAAAGTTTTTCATTCTATGTTGATATGTTCTTTTCGTGAGTGTGTTTCCCATAATGTATTGAAGAATTGTAGAAATTGAGCTGTAACATGAAAATAACGGGTTTTCGGGCACATTCCGTGTAACATATTTTCTTCCCCTACATGTGAAGAATGTTTCGTGGAAGATTGGCAATACCTTTTTGTTACATTCTGTACGCTCTATCAGCTGTTGTGACAACACTAAACACGGACAACATTAATACACTCCATTGGACGTTCTAGCTGTCACAGGCAATTACAACTCTAGTCATTTACATCTCCGCCAGTGATGTGTGCGGGAACGAAGTTACCTTAATATTCGAGCAAGTCGACTGGGTGCTTCCCTTTTTTTCTCAGGCTGCGTATTTTCAAACATTAGGTTACAATTTATACTCACAGTAGAAAATCTGAAACTGAGTATTTTGAGAAAGCAAACCAATAGTCTGAGTGACACAAATCTTCAGGTAGTACGCAGTTACGTACAAGCAGCGCATGTGAGACTGTGCTTTTAAACAGCTTATCTTTCAAAAGAAACGACTGCCCTACTACGTTGGTGGCGCTACCTTGAAATGAAGTGCGCTGTCGTTCGTGCCTCGTACACAATGGAATTTTTTTATATGAAAGCCTATCTCATTTTACAACAGACGAAAGGTGTGCGTGAGAGGGATAAACATTTTCTGCGTCATTGGAGCTCATACATTCTGTCAAGTCACTGCCGAATCAGCGCCTGGCGTGTCATTAACGCCGAGTAAGGACGCTACCTCCCGGCCGCGTGTTTGCGCTGCAGGGCTGTCGTCCGAAATATAAACGCGCACTTCATGACGCATACTACAATTAGCTAATCGATCAGGGTGACACATGGCAACACGCCACATGCGGCCTTATCGCATGCCGCACTAGCCAAATTTCTGCCAGACGCATGCGCCGCCTGTCAACAACAAACGACGTTTTGTCCCCTGTCGCCAGTTATCAGACAGTCCGCGAATCCGTGCGGATTGCTGGATGCGGCAGGACTAAATGATTCACAAAAGACTTCTTTTTTTTGCAAACTATCATAATTCGCCTGAGTTGTGGGACATTAAAAGTAAACTACAAAATTTAGTTAATTTTTTTAATAACAGCCTGAGAATGTCAGTCTCAATGATTCACAGGAATAGGATGTTTTTAATTCATAGATACACACGTGTAAGTGTGTGTGGTTCCCTTTAAGTTTTCATTTCGTTTCATTGCAATAATCCGTATTTCCTGTGTCTGTGCGCAAGTTAGTAGTAATCTTGCTAAGACACACATCCTGATATGACGTAAAGGACCTCATAAACTAATCCCGTACTTCTTTTGCTTCTAAAGCTGATATCTGTAGTCTGTGTTGTAAATTCTCCAAGGCAATATCATTCTCGGTAACGAACTTCCATCATCCACGAATAACGCTTCCCTTTTTTGTGTCAGTGTCAAATGTTCCTTGAGGCGAGTACAATGGTTCTGAAGTGGAGCTTTTTCTCAAATAAATATGAAGGTAAAAACGCATTGTGGTAACAGTTTCTGCATTTTCCACAGGTGGCAGCAGTGGTTTTTTTAAATACAAGAAGCGCTGAAGCCAACAATCCAGAACTGTTCTCCACTACTCTGCGAGCGTGTTAGTGTCTTTAGTTGTACTGTCTTCTACAAGAACCTCTTTCGTGGTGGCCTGAAAATGGTTTCATAACGTGTTCC
The DNA here is from genome assembly GCF_023864275.1 of Schistocerca cancellata. Lineage (NCBI taxonomy): Eukaryota > Metazoa > Arthropoda > Insecta > Orthoptera > Acrididae > Schistocerca > Schistocerca cancellata. Next base: position 401,385,617 of record NC_064631.1, read on the forward strand.
TGTGCTGCAGTGGTTCCCAACCTCGGGGTACTTACTCTCTGAGGCGTCAAATGAAATTTCGTGAGGGGTAAAAACGAAACGATTCGATTCAGTTTCAGTCACGAAACGAGATTTTCAAAAAAATCATTACTATTACCCCAATTTTGTAAGACTAATGTTGGTTATATAAGTTCGCAATAATTACTATTTCTCAATTAGCAGCATTAATGCGGTGGAGGTTACAGGTTCCTCAAATAGTCCACTCACTACACACATATGTTGAGCTTTGCCCCGTATATCGCTGATGACGTAAGTGATACATATATGTAACAAATGCTAAATATCTCAAGAAAATGTCTTCTCCAAGCTGTAGAATTTAGATGTTAATTGCAGTAGTCCATAAATTTCTTTGTCAATCGTTTTGAGACAGATATTTAAACTAATTTTAGCACGACACAGCAGTAACTACATAAGTGCTACTATAGCGCTGTACATTATTATTATAGTGGTTAGACACAAAGCATTAATAGCCTGAAGTCGCACAATTTCTGCCAGTTAAGAAGTGCACTGAGTATAGTGCACACATCTGAATCTGATTTTAAATGGGGTTGCAGTGTGCAGGCCAAGTAAACGCCGCAATGGAGGGGAGTAACTCAGGAGAAGTATGTTTTGTAACAAGTGTGTAGGCTCACTGTGGATAATTTGCTTTATTTTCTGGGAAGGTGTTTGTAGCACTTGTGATGCATGACGAATTCCTCCTTCATTAATTCTAAGGCACGAATGCGCACATTTATTTTAAAAATAAAGTTGTTCCAAGGAAGTCTTTCATTCTACAGTTTAGTTAGGTGCTAAAGTCAAAAATGGTTTAAATGGCTCTGAGCACTATGGGACTTAACATCTGAGGTCATCAGTCCCCTAGAACTTAGAACTACTTAAACCGAACTAACCTAAGGAGACCACACACATCCATGCCCGAGGCAGGATTCGAACCTGCGACCGTATCAGTCGTGCGGTTCCGGACTGAAGCGCCTAGAATCGCTCGGCTACCGCAGCCGGCTGCTAAAGTCCATGATAATGTGGGTGAGGGGGGGGGGGGGCTAAGGTAGGGGTACTAGCTAATGTCTGATTGCACTCAGGGGTAATGCTTTAAGAAAAGTTGGGAGTCATTGCAGCAAAGCTGTGTAATCAGCCACGCCTACATACAGCGGACACTTTTTGCTTCCAAATATGTTTCACAACGACCAGTGAGGTTTGTTTCATTCTAAGCGCTCGTTTTATGTCGATTGTGGGTTGTTTACGATGTGTGTTGTACTTTGGGCTACAGCAGGTCATCCTTGCTGTTGTAGTCAGGAGTTCACAAAATTATAGTGCATGTCTTCCACGTCTGGGACACGCATTTGCATCTTAGCATTACACAAAAAGCAGCAGGGCCATAATATCAAACTCTCACAGCTTTTGTTAAACAACTATATTTACCTTACACAATTTAATACAAGACAGCTTGAAGTTTAAGAACCTCAAAGTTTAACAACCTCACCATAATTACAATGAAACTTTTTTCAAAGCCCTATGAACATTTACCAATGTGTAAAGCATTAAAGTTGCTCCTGGCACAAACAATTAATAAAACCAACTTGTCAAACTCCAACTGGAAAGACTAGGGTATACAATAACTTTCCTTTACAATAACATTTCATACCAAAGGGACAACATAAATATATATTACAAAACCCGAGGAATAAAAAGGCAACTTCTCAAATCTTGATGCTCCCTACAGAAGGCAGCCGCTGCCGCTGCCCAAAAAGTGGATGGCAGTACAGATAAACAGTAATTAAAATAACAATTAATAAAAGAGACCCTTGGCATTTGAAGATTGGTTGGTAACATACACACATAAAACCTTGCTTTAGAAAAACTTAAGCCTTTACAACTCACACACAAAGTATAAATAACATCCTGAATGATAAAAAAGGACAATTAACCAAGCAGAGCCTTAATGAATCTGATCGGGCACTAATGACAGAGTGCCACTCAACCTTACAGGATCAAAGTCATACTTCAAGCCCAAAGCACATTCGCCAGAGTGGTGGAGGAACGGGCTACCGAGGATAACGACCTGACAGAGCTAAAAACAAAGAGCGACACAATACTCAAAGACGTGGCCGAGGAAGAGGACCTCCACATGGAGCCGGTCAAACGAATCACAGTTCCATTGGCAACGGCCATGTTTTCCAGCCCCGATGCCACCCCCCACCGAACTGGACAGAATGACACTGCGCTCCACGTAACTCAAACATAAATCAACTACAACAACACACTTGCATTTACGCATTCATACTATACAAGACTTAAAACCATAACATTTAAAACAGGAAAGCATGCCTAAAAAAGATTTTTATCTATGCAAGTTGCATTCATTTAAACACCTTAACACCATGTGCAACAGCAGAGTTTATTTTAAAGACAATACCGAGAAGAACTATTTTCATTAAACATGATGTGATTTTACGAGGCAGCATCGTCTTTCGTCACTTGTCACTTGTACGAGAGCACGGTTAGCAGTACCAGTTACTAAATAATGAGCAGCTCACCGGTCTTCCTTACATACATTTGCTGATCCTTTATCAAGTAGTAAGAAACCAAGGTGGAATGCCTAAGGCCCGTTATCCTAGCATGTGTGACTTAACTTGCCTTGGCGCACTCGGGACCAAACTCACACAGATGAGCAGGCGGACGGTTAATCCAGTTGACGCTCCGGCAACCTCTTCTTCTCAACGTTCACTGCGTGGTGAGCACAAAACCAAATACTGTGAGTCGTGCCAGAACCCAACTTCCCCGCCGTCTGGCCACATTACCCCACTTGTAACACGCGGAATGAGCGTGCGCACCCAGTAGGGGCCAACCTCCCAACTCTGTAGGACCTCGCTATTGAAAGACCACACTGTCAGTTGGTGCCTCGACGCTGCAGGCTTCAATAGCTGGACCCGCAGTGAACAACTGACTCGCGGCCAGCCCAAGGAAAATCGAAAGCAAAGATGACACTGGTGGGACAGAAGTACCGGTGCCAGCTGCACGACGTATCAATGTCTTTTTGTTTAACTAATGCCTTGTTGGTCAGTTCAAGCAGCAAAATTCATATTATCACAAGTGCAGCGAAGTGTTTTCTATATTTTGTTAGTCGTGATTGCATGATTCAGAATGAACTTAGTTAATTAGCCAACTAAGAGGCACAGTTTGGCAGCAAAGAAGAAAATATAAACGTTTTATTTTAAAATACAACCAAGTTCGTAGTAACGTTATTTAAAGAAGTAAAATACCTACAAGAAAACATCAAAAGTACTGATTAAAAGGGCAATAGATCAAGAAACTATAAACCAGAGCAGCTTGCTATAAATATGGTAGTGATGCTTCCGTAGCAAACGAGGAAACTAAGAATTTACAGATCGCATTCCATTATGAACGTAAAAAACTGCAACAAGCAAAAGTGGTATATCACCAAAACAACGAGGAAAATTGATTGCATATGATCTACTGAGTTCCTTATAAGACGCTGATGAGCCAAAGGAAAACATATCACCCACGAGCGAAGGGGAAGACTCTGAGGTAACTTCATATTACTGAACCATATGGTGATTCAGTCGTATTGAGTGTGTTTGTACCTCTCCGTATGATTTCAGATTTAATACAGAATTTAATATTAGACTTGTCTTTCCTATTCAGGGTTACGGCAAGCTGCTGCTTGTTCTCCAAAGACACGGTACATTGTTCTGATGTTGCCTCTGTGGAATTAATTGATTGGGGAGCATGCTACTAATGCTGGAAGCGTGTAGCACGCACAACAGGCGACACATTTTGTGAGAACAGCAGCTCACTAGCACGGTCTAATAACCACAGCAAAAATTAGCAGGCCGGCCGCGGTGGTCTCGCGGTTCTAGGCGCGCAGTCCGGAACCGCGCGACTGCTACGGTTGCAGGTTCGAATCCTCCCTCGGGCATGGATGTGTGTGATGTCCTTAGGTTAGTTAGGTTTAAGTAGTTCTAAGTTCTAGGGGACTGATGGCCACAGCTGTTAAGTCCCATAGTGCTCAGAGCCATTTGAACCATTTTGAAAAATTAGCAACGTCAGGAGAACATGAAGCACGTGACTCGTGGCAACATGTCGCCTGTTGTTGCCTAGGGTTGCCACCTTCACAACAATGAAATAAAGGACTCAAGCTTGTAAATAAGACACATTTAACAAAAGTGAGGAACATGCTCCTAAATTTTAAAAAGCTGTCAACAATGTATCCGAGTATATAAAGGTTAGATGTTCAGCAATAGAGTTAGAAGTTTTACATCATTAATAATAATGAAGTAAGAAAATAATAATGGAAAATTAACCTTAAAGTGTCTGTTTCCTTCCTCAAGTTGAAAGCCGCCAGTTTATAAATATTTCCAGAAGTATTTCATGTCAGAGTTAGCTGCTTTCAAGAGCGCAAAGTCATTTTTCACTATGTTATAGAATTCGTTGCAGAACACTTTATTATTTATGCTAATCAGAAGCTCACTCTTCATAAGAGAAATTGAACGTCTGTTTCTTGTATTTGTCCACTGATTCAGCATGAGAGAAAATACACTTTCAGCAAATGCATTGGAACCCAGAACACTCAGAATAAAGGACACTAATATCTTGTTTTACGTTAGCTGCACCATGTTCCTTTAAAATAAGTCCATTTTTCTACTATACTTTGTTCACATGCAGAAATATCATGTAAATTACTTTTGCAGAGGTAAATACTTCGTATAATTCTTCCATACTGAGGTCATTTGTGAGATGAAGCTGCTCCACTACTTGTTCCAACTCAAATTGTATTTTTCTCTCCAGGTTCACTATTTTTAGACGTTTGACAATATTAGTTTCAGAAACATCATAAGCATGTAAGAGGCACAGAATGGCTTTAGCATAAAATTGCGAGAACCTTTTTTCACCTCTATTTATATTAGCCTCTATGAAATGTTATAAATTATTTCTAACTGAAAATGCAAAAAGTTCGTCTTCTCTTCTCTGTTTAGCTATAATCTGACATGCACTTATAGGCTTCAACAACCGGGGTAAAATCTGTTTCTAAATTCATGTCATATTTTACAGATATTTTTGAAACAATGCTGAAGAACAACAAATACACCTCTAGTGCCGCATCCTTTGTATCATCTTCGAGATCAAAATATTCCTGCATCATTGCAGGGCAATCCTCCACGACTGACTTGAAATATTTTGCAATGGAAAGCCATTTATGAAGTAGTCAACTGCAGCATCCAAAGAAAGCCAGTGAGTCGGTACATGCCTTTGAATCTGTCTCCTTTCAGCATCCATAATTTCGAAGGTCTTCACTTTACCAAATACAAAAAAATTGGCCATACACTTTCATAACAAGAGAGTCTACATCAACATTTAGACAGCCATTTGCAAGTTTCACTGTATTATTCGGACTGTGTGAAAAACATTTAGAAGCCAAAATGTCTCTATTTTTAGATTTAAAAAGGTTAAAGACAGGTGTATGACTACCATAATTTACATTAGTACTGACAGCAGAATACGAAGATACCGTAGACATGCTTAAATCACTCTGATTATTTATGTTAGTGGTAGTTTCATACGTGGTGTGGATTCACGGTAGAGTTCATGCTTGGTCAATTTTTCTTTAAAGCACTCGAACCCCAAGGAACAAGGACATGCGACATGAACAGCATACGAAACTGCAATCTGCTTCGCCAACATGTGATCTCTGCTCTATTCGAGAGAGGTGCTTTGGAGTCAGCTGTTTTGATGCAAGTTGGAGTTCCACCTCAAATTGCTCGTGAGGTCACTCGGATACTCCGTAATACATTTGGAGAAAATCAAATCATTGGCCGTTCGTCCCAAACTGCGGAACTACCACGATCATCATTCGCAACCCTCTCATGCGGAAATTAAAATGTGATTATGTCAATGGTTTATTGGTTATTTCTCTTCTGCAAGTCCTTACAAATGTTTCCACTATGTTTTATTGTAACACGATCACTCATTTTTCATGTGGGTCTCAAGTAGCGGAATTTTAATTATAATCACGCTGGATTGAAGGTACTGTCGAAGTACTCAACCACGAAGACCTGTACTTTTCGAGTGCAAGTGATGCCAGTGGTAAGTGTAATCGTAAAATATTTCCGTTATGTTTACGAGATTTCCCAATAGAAAATGGGACAGGAAACAAATTATTTGAGTTTTACAAAAATACAAATGAATTTGCTGATTATATCATGAAAATACCGATAATGTAAGAACCAGAGTGATTTAAGCACGGCCGGCCGGGGTGGCCGAGCGGTTCTAGGCGCTGCAGTCTGGAACCGCGCGACCGCTACGGACGCAGGTTTGAATCCTGCCTCGGGCATGGATGTGTGTGATGTCATTAGGTTAGTTAGGTTTAAGTAGTTCTAAGTTCTAGGGGACTGATGACCTCAGAAGTTGTCCCATAGTGCACAGAGCCATTTTTTTTATTTTAGCACGTCTAAGGTATCTTCGTATTCTACTGACAATATTAATGTAAATTAAGGCCGTCATACATCTGCCTTTAAGCTTCTTAACACTAAAAATAGAAAAATTTTGGCAGCTAACTGTTGTGCACATATTACGCGTAATACAGTGGAATGTGCTAATGACGGTCTAGATGTTGATGTCGACGCTCTTGTTATGAAAGTGTATGGCCAGCAAGATCACCAGAATGGAACCCTCTCATGTGGAAACTAAAATACGTACGTTTCTTTCTATGGTTTATTCGTTATTTCTCTTCCATATATATTTAAAAATGTTCTCAGGAAGTTTCATGGTCTTACGATCACTCGTGTTTCATGTGGACCTTCTCAGTAGTGAAATTCTAATTGCAACCACACTGTATCTGGGGTTAGCACATTCATAATCAGGCCTTCTGCTTTCGTTCTGCCACATGAAACTTATATTGCAATTTTCGAATCGTCAAAGACAGAATCCATTAACGTATTGTTACAGTCCACTGTTAAATAACTCAGATTATGTTTGACAGTGTGAACCACAAAGGCTAATTCTAACGCAGTTTTGTTGTCTCAGTCAGTTGCAACGGCCACACAGGCTAAAATCAGCGAGGGTACTTGTTGCCCGCTGAATACTTGGCCGTACAGAATTGTATAAATAATAATGATTAATAGCAAGGTGTGCGGTTTGAGAATGGGCGTGTCAGCCCGAACAGGTAATCAATACAGTCGAATTTTATATCAGTGCAGGTGAGACGCACGAAATAAAAAAAAATTATCCAATTTCCTCAATACTGAACAGCTGCGCACCTACACTACGTGATCAAAAGTATCCCACACCTGGCTGAAGATGACTTACAAGTGACTTGCAAGTTAGTGGTGCCCCCCCCCATCGGTAATGCTGAAATTCAATGTGGTGTTGCCCACCACAGATCATGGACAGGGGCTCGATCGTGTTGAAAGATGCAATAGCCATCCTCGGATTGCTCTTCAACAGTGGGAAGACAGAAGATGCTTAAAACATTAGTGTAGACCTGTGCTGTGATAGTGCCACGCAAAACAACAAGGGGTGCAAGCCCCCTCCATGAGAAACACGACCACACCATAACACTGTTACTGTTAGCACTACACATGCAGGCAGATGAAATTCCCAGAGCATTCGCCATACCCACACCCCGCCATCGGATCGCCACATTGTGTACCGTGATTAGTCACTCCACACAACGTTTTTCCACTGTTCAATCGTCTAATGTTTACGCTCCTTACACCAAGCGAGGCGTCGTTTGGCATTTACCGGCGTGATGTGCAGCCGATCGACCATGAAATCCAAGTTTTCTCACCTCTCGCCTAACTGTCAAAGTACTTGCAGTGGGTCCTGATGCAGTTTGGAATTCATGTATGATGGCCTGGATAGATGTCTGCCTATTACACATTATGATCCTCAGCCTGTACGCTTTTGTGCTGTACGTATCCCTTCACGTTTTCACTTCAATATCACATCGGAAACAATGGACCAAGGGATGTTTAGGACTGTGGAAAACTCGCCTACAGACATATGACACAAGTGACATCCAATCGCCCGACCACTTTCGAAGTCCGTGAGTTCCGTGGAGCGCCCCATTCTGCTCTCTCACGATGTCTAATGACTACTGACGTCGCTGATATGGAGTACCTGGCAGAAGGTGGCAGCAAAATGCACATAATATGAGAAATGTATGTATTTGGAGGTCTCCGGATACTTTGGAACACATATTGTACCATGCTGTGATAGTAAGTCTCGAATAAGCAAGAAATAAGATTACTTTCAGACGATTTAGTTTGCGAAAAAGAGGACTATTTCTTTAGATTGGAGTTGTCAATGCATGTTAAGTTTGTATTCTTCACTCCGAGCATGTTGCTTCAAATCTGATTCGCTTCCATTAGAGACTAATATACGGCATTTCCATTGTATCCCGTACATTTTGCTTTGAACTTACTGCCATGCATCGACTTCACCCAAGTATTAAGATGCCTCGCAAGATATCTGATAAAAAAAAATCATTCGTTTGCACTTCTTCTTCATTTACGGTGAAACTGAAACATTCTCATTTTCGTCAGAATCACACATTTTAACAGTTTTCGACTGCTGTTTAATCACAAATACTGCAAATGAGACGATTTTCTTGTGTTCCAGAAGCTTAGATATTCAGCTATAGAATCCGCAATAGTATTAAACAGAATATTGTAATTTGCTGGTTGACAGTACCAACAGTTTAAATGTTGTCTTTTATGTAATTCTTGAGTTCATCCACTTTTACGGCAAAAAGAAAAATAAAGCGGAACAAAAATTACTGTCCGAAAACAGGGGAGATTACGTAAAAAAAAATTGGGGAGGCAATACTAGTGTTGCTTTGGGGGAATTACGCCTTTATGTTACAAAGCCAGGCCGCACCCATGAAGAGGACGCGCTCAAATAATTTTAAGCCTAAGAGAAAAATAGAGTGTTTGTTTACACTCACATCTGTCTGTAGCCTGTCTCGCTCGCCTTTCGGCTACGCTGCACTCCGGAGTCATTCCTGTCTCGCTTGCCGTTATACGAACCCAGAAGGCCTCAGCGTGAGTCAAGCGCCTCCTGTTACACACGAAGACGGCTCCCACTACCCACAATAATGTTCACTGCACTCCCACTGCAGTTACTCAGTAGAGATGCTATTGGCTTTAGTTGTTTTTATAAGGCGTCATTTATGTCATAAAAACCTAAATATTCATTTCCAGCTCTTAGCTCTTTAACTGGAAGCAAACAATTTAATATGACATGCATTAGTTGTGTTTTTTAATCAATAACACAGACAGGAGGAGAAGGAAATAGGCAGAGAGAAGGGGGAAGAGATGAAAAGAGGGGGAGGAGAAAATGCACAGAGAAGTGAAGAGAAGCAGACATAAAGAGAGGGGAGAGGAGGAGATGGACAGAGAGAAGAGGAAGGAGATGATGAGTAGCGAGAGGGGGAATAGGACATGGTCAGAGAGAGGGGTAGGAGGAGATGGACAGAGTGAAGGAGCAGATGGACAGATAGGGGAAGAGCAGATGGACAGAGAGGTGGACTGGAAGAGGGCAGAAGTACACTATGTGATCAAAAGTATCCGGACACCTCCAAATACAGATATTTTTCGTTTTAGGTACATTGTGCTGCCACCTACTGCCAGATACTCCATATCAGCGACCTCAGTAGTCATTAGACATCGTGAGAGAGCAGAATGGGGCGCTCCGCGGAACTCACGGACTTCGAAAGTGGTCAGGCGATTGGATGCCACTTGTGTCATACGTTTGTACGCGAGATTTCCACAGTCCTAAACATCCCTAGGTCCACTGTTTCCGATGTGATATTGAAGTGGAAACGTGAAGGGACACGTGCAGCACAGAAGCATACAGGCCGACCTCGTCTTTTGACTGACGGAGACCGCCGACAGTTGAAGAGGGTCGTAATGCGTAATAGGCAGACATCAATCCAGGCCATCACACACTAATTCCAAACTGCATCAGTATTAACTGCAAGTACTTTGACAGTTAGGTGAAGGTGAGAAAACATGGATTTCATGATCGAGTGGCTGCTGCTCATAAGCCGTACATCACGCCGTTAAATGCCAAACGACGCCTCGCTCGGTGTAAGGAGAGTAAACATTGGACGACTGAACAGTGGAAAAATGTTGTGTGCAGTGACGAATCACGGTACACAATGTGGCGATCCGATGGCAGGGTGTGGGTTTGGCGAATGCCCGGTGAACGTCAACTGCCAGCGTGTGTAGTGCCAACAGTAAAATTCGGAGGCGATGGTGTTATGGTGTGGTCGTGTTTCTCATGGAGGGGGCTTGCACCCCTTGTTGTTTTGCGTGGCACTATCACAGCACAGGTCTACATCGATGTTTTAAATACTTTCTTGCTTCCCAATGATGAAGAGTCATTCGGGGATGGCGATTGCATCTTTCAAAACGATCGAGCACCTGTTCATAATTCACGGCCTGTGGCGGAGTGGTTACAAGACAACAACATCCCTGTAATGGACTGGCCTGCACAGAGTCCTGATCTGAATCCTACGGAACACCTTTGCGATGGTTTGGAACGCCGACTTAGTGCTAGGGTTCACCGACCGACATCGATACCTCTCCACAGTGCAGCATTCTGTGAAGAATGGGCTGCCATTCCCCAAGAAACCCTTCAGCACCTGTTTAAACGTATGCCTGCGAGAGTAGAAGCTGTCATCAAGGCTAAGGGTGGGCCAACACCATATTGAATTCCTTCATTACCGACGGAGGGCAACACGAACTTGTAAGTCATTTTCAGCCAGGTGTCCGGATCACATAATGTAGGTGGTCAGAGAGAGGGGGTGGAGGAGATGACAGAGGAGGAAAGAGGAGCTGGACAGGCTGAGGGGGAAAGAGGGATGGGCTAATATGAGACTGAAATGAATATTGGTCAATGCTGGGTACCCAGCAACTTCTCAGTATAGTTCGGTGGAGAGCGATGCGCTTTCAATCGTGAACGAGACAGTGCGGCTTGCGAACGCTGTTTTAGGTTTAGGCTTTCAACATTTCTTGAACTGTACTTCAAGCTTAGACAATGCCAGCGGTGTCATGTTATGCCAAGGAGGATTCTCCACCGAGCTGACGTGCACCACAATTTGTGTCGTTCGAAAATTCAGCTAATCTCGCAAGTAAGAAAACGCTGAAGGCCTGCCTTCAGTGGTCGCCCAGCAGGTGACTGATACCCACAAATTATCACTGGTAGGCGTCTCGAGGAGAAGGCAGAAGAAGCTGTAAAGGCCCCTATTCGTTTTGAAACTTTCGTTATTCTTTTTTTTTTACAATAAATGGGTTGGGACTGTCATCCCGACTTTATACGCTCTTAGAACTGCGCATTTATTTGTGTTTAATTTCTTGGTTTCATTTTGTTTAAACGGTCGCCTAGCTAGCTTTGTGGAATGAGTTTTCATTAGCTTCTAAACGACATACTGTAGTTGCAATCTATTGCCACTTTATCGAAGTATCTAACAAGCTATGTATTTAAACAGTCGAAATCGGGACGTATTCACAACTCATAAATCAATCAATGCTAAGGCAGTCGAAATATGAAGACACAATCACCTTTAAATTTTTCTGTCACTTCCTACCTGCTTAGCATCCTTTAATATCATCACTGCTTTGTGGCAGTGCAAGAGATATAGCCTTAGCAGAAGCCAATACTTACCATTAAACACACCTGAAAGTCATCTTTTTGAAAATGCTATAGAAAATTTTTTCAGTCAGAACGTTGTCTGTTTTGACTGAACCGTGAAAGCAGAAATACTCCATTTACTACCAGTTCAGACTGCTTATGTATTGGAAATGATTCTTTACGGTTCTTTCAATTAAAATTAGATATCAGAACAATGGGTTGCTCAAGGCCGTTATTTTTTTGTTTCACTCAGTCAATAAGGAGAAAAGAAGTTAACAACTTTACCAGTCCTCGCTAAACTTCATAGCTCTGAAGCAGCACTGATGATTTTGCTTCTCTCTGTACTCTTATTGAAACAAACGCTTAATGGAAATTGTTCATACAGAACAGGGTAGAAATTATAACTTGAATAACAGGGTAGTTTGAAGTCCAACACTTAGAACTTGTTACATGATAGCCTAGGGTCCTACAATTAATAATATCACGTCTTCAGTCACAAATTTTTATTTTATAGTGAGTGTTCAACGTGTTTCATAGCTACAACTGCAGTGTCACGGATTGTTGAAGCATAATGGGCTTTTCGTCTGCTTCAGTTTTTCACCTAAGAGTAAAAGAACGACACAGTTCTCAGATTTAACGAGAAAACTTTAACGCCGTCGAGATTAGTGAGACAGCTCTTGAGAAATGAGAGAAATAATGTTCTGTGACACATTCCCTGCGTTGGAGCACATAAAATTCGTCTTCGGCATTGATGAAAAACTTTCACGCTTCACTTACATTAGATTTCAAAGTGTAAGAGTAAATGTGGAAGCATCTTCATTTTGTCTTCTCTGAGATTTCTCCTTGCCTCGCACTCAGGGCACAACAGCTACTCGCATGCCTTTTCAGCAGCACGAACTGCTAGTCAGCCTCTTGAGCGCACGCCATTGTGCAGTTCATCTGTCTCTCTCTCAAGCTCCCTATCCCTCCCTGTCTCTCTCTCTCTCTCTCTCTCTCTCTCTCTCTCTCCCCTCCCCCCCCTCTCTCTCTCTCTCTCTCTCTCTCCCCCCCCCCCTCTCTCTCTCTCTCTCTCTCTCTCTCACACACACACACACACACACATTTCTCCAACTTGCTGCGTCCGGGACACATCCAAAGATGTAGATGTACAATTTAAATGCCTTACCTGGGTGAGATTACACACTCCTTTCAACAATTAGAATTTCTTTAATGTAACTATTACAGATTTCTACTGATGCAACTAACGTAGAAAACCTATAAAACAATAAAATTTCAATAAAAATATAGACTCCATAAATATAAGAGACAGTATTAAACAAATAAAATGACAGTCAAGGCAAAACAAATATAAAGCTATGTCAGATACGTTTTTGTTGACACTGTAGTTACGTTCCAAACTGCACACCTTTTGGAATCAACTGGAATGTTTGTGTCGTTCCTCGACCACGAACGATCTGGCCTCTACGCGTCCATTACGAACGCCAACAGGAGCCCCTCAGCTCCGTTGTGCGCAAAGAAGGACAAGGTAACGTCGGAATGGGCCTATTACAACAGTGTCAACAGTGTTTTCACCGACCAGTGTAGAGTTAGTCCAACCCGCGTTGATAGTCGCAGGAGAGTCTGTGGTCAACAAAAGGACGACGTACGCATCTCACTTGTTAGAAGTGCGGTCTCACGCGTCCAGCAGGGCGGTGGTTAGCTTGCACGAACGTCGGACGCCTGTTATTGTTATTGAGGGTAAATTGGGGACTGTCCAGCATCTGGACAAGATCCTCCAAGCCTCTGTCCAACTCTACGGTCAACATTTCGGCGATGTGTTCATCTTTGAGGACTACCTCTACCTCGTGAACACTAGCAGGAAGGAATGAAATGAAATGAGTGGCAAGCTGTAGCCGCTGACGTGAAAAAGACTGGGAGACGTGAGAAAGGGGAAAACTTGTAACACGTCGTCGCAGGAATACTCCTCATACACTATATGAATTCTATCTTTTTGAACTCCGTTTTATGTAGAACACAGTGCATTTCCTTTTCTGTTTACGTACACACCTTTCGATACCTATGTGTCATCTTACCATGTTATTTCTGTAAAATATCATGCAAAGTTCATACTTTTTTTCTATTTCAGATCTAAAACCTATAGCATGTGCATTTTATGTAACTTGTTTCAATTGCTCACCTGGAATTACATTACTTCTTAAAATTGCTTGTCTTTGTGCCGTTTTATCGTTTTGAGAATATGTCATTTGCAAAGTAATGGTAAAGACATTTGGTTCTTTTTGAAATAGTTTTTCGTGATTGGTGGTTGGTATGTCAGTGAACTTATGCTTCCAGTGGTTTGTTTTTTCCATTGCAATTGAATACATCATTTTCCACATCTTTTTTATGTTTCACTCTCAGCTGTTTATACAAGTCTGTTTCACAGAAAACGGCATTTGAGAGAACATTTCTGTCACCATACTCATAGAGAGGTGTTATGCTATTATCGCCGCTGACTTGTTCCTCGTTTTGTTTTTGTTCACTGTGGCGGTAATTTTGAACGTTTGGCGAGAAGTATTGTGATGTGTCTTCTGCGGGAGAACTTATATGATTGAGAAGCAAACATTTTGGACATTCGAGGATGTTTAAATACTATTTTTTATATAAGGAACTGTATAATTACTTGATAGTTACAAACAGCATTTCGATGTACAGCGTTGTATATTTGCTCAAGACTTCCTTTACTTGTATCACTGGTTTTTGTATGTGGTTGTTCTGCTCTGTTGTGAGTTTCTGTAACAGACTATTGTTTTCCCTGGGGTCATGAGGTAAGTCTCAATGCTGTTTGGGTGGTGGCCTTGTGTGAGATGATCTGCAAAAGTGGCTTGTGTACTGCCACATTTTAAGGATCTGAGGTGCTTAGAATATCTGGTTTTAAAATTTCTGCATGTTTTGCATATGCAGACAGATTGGCACGAACTATAGGATAACTGATAGGTTCCAGCTTTGGGCAATTTATCTATGGAGATGTTGGAAATTTGTGGTAAGTTCCTATGGGACCAAACTGCTGAGGTCATCGGTCCCTAGGCTTACACATTAATTAATCTAACTCAAAGTAACTTACCCTAAGGACAACACACACGCCCATTTCTGAGGGAGGACTCGAACCTCCGACGGTGGAAGCCTCGCGGCTGTGGAGATGTTCTTAATGTTTAGAGAGTGTACTGTGTTGTATCTGCCGAATTATATTTGTAGTCCTGTTTTCTTCATAATGTTCCCCACCCTGTGGGCTTTTTTGTTGCTGCATGTTAGTATATATATATATATATATATATATATATATATATATATATATATATATATACATATATATATACAGGGTGTTTCAAAAATGACCGGTATATTTGAAACGGCAATAAAAACTAAACGAGCAGCGATAGAAATACACCGTTTGTTGCAATATGCTTGGGACAACAGTACATTTTCAGGCAGTCAAACTTTCGAAATTACAGTAGTTACAATTTTCAACAACAGATGGCGCTGCGGTCTGGGAAACTCTGTAGTACGATATTTTCCACATATCCACCATGCGTAGCAATAATATGGCGTAGTCTCTGAATGAAATTACCCGAAACCTTTGACAACGTGTCTGGCGGAATGGCTTCACATGCAGATGAGATGTACTGCTTCAGCTGTTCAATTGTTTCTGGATTCTGGCGGTACACCTGGTCTTTCAAGTGTCCCCACAGAAAGAAGTCACAGGGGTTCATGTCTGGCGGATAGGGAGGCCAATCCACGCCGCCTCCTGTATGTTTCGGATAGCCCAAAGCAATCACACGATCATCGAAATATTCATTCAGGAAATTAAAGACGTCGGCCGTGCGATGTGGCCGGGCACCATCTTGCATAAACCACAAGGTGTTCGCAGTGTCATCTAAGGCAGAAAGTCCAGATAGCGTGATGCAGTAATCGTTCCGGATCTGAAAAATGGGCCAGTGATTCCTTTGGAAGAAATGGCGGCCCAGACCAGTACTTTTTGAGGATGCAGGGACGATGGGACTGCAACATGGGGCTTTTCGGTTCCCCATATGCGCCAGTTCTGTTTATTGACGAAGCCATCCAGGTAAAAATAAGCTTCGTCAGTAAACCAAATGCTGCCCACATGCATATCGCCGTCATCAATCGTGTGCACTATATCGTTAGCGAATGTCTCTCGTGCAGCAATGGTAGCGGCGCTGAGGGGTTGCCGCATTTGAATTTTGTATGGATAGAGGTGTAAACTCTGGCGCATGAGACGATACGTGGACGTTGGCGTCATTTGGACCGCAGCTGCAACACGGCGAACGGAAACCCGAGGCCGCTGTTGGATCACCTGCTGCACTAGCTGCGCGTTGCCCTCTGTGGTTGCCGTACGCGGTCGCCCTACCTTTCCAGCACGTTCATCCGTCACGTTCCCAGTCCGTTGAAATTTTTCAAACAGATCCTTTATTGTATCGCTTTTCGGTCCTTTGGTTACATTAAACCTCCGTTGAAAACTTCGGCTTGTTGCAACAACACTGTGTTCTAGGCGGTGGAATTCCAACACCAGAAAAATCCTCTGTTCTAAAGAATAAACCATGTTGTTTACAGCACACTTGCATGTTGTGAACAGCACACGCTTACAGCAGAAAGACGACGTACAGAATGGCGCACCCACAGACTGCGTTGTCTTCTATATCTTTCACATCACTTGCAGCGCCATCTGTTGTTGAAAATTGTAACTACTGTAATTTCGAAAGTTTGTCCGCCTGAAAATGTACTGTTGTCCCAAGCATATTGCAACAAACAGTGTATTTCTATCGCTGCTCGTTTAGTTTTTATTGCCGTTTCAAATATACCGGTCATTTTTGAAACACCCTGTATATATATATATATATATATATATATATATATATATATATATATATATATATATATATATATACTGTTTTCTTTGTAACCTACTGGAGGGGCACAGTTGGATGAAAAACGAAAATAGCATGACGTAAACAACCATCAATCAGGAAATACTATTTCGAAAGTAAGTAAATTTCTTTACGACTACTTTGCAGATGACACGCTGTCATAACGATAAAAAGAAGTGAAAACAAATCGTGTAAACAAATAAAGTAATTCCAGATGAGCTATCTAAACAAATTAAACAAAATACAGAAGCTATAGTTTTTTGACCGGACATGAAATTTGTATGATATTTTTCAGAAAAAAATCGAGACCCAGAGAAGATAGCATACAGATGTAGAAACATGGCTGGGTAAATAGAAGAAGTACATTTTGTTTTGCATAATGCGAGTTTAAGATAAAAAAAAGTAATTCTCAAACATGTAAAGAACGTCAACGGGATCTTCAAACACAAACAATACGATTCCATATGAACTCAGGATAGATACCGTTGAAGAGTTGGACACCCTCGACAACATTGTGAGCAGTGTGCCAAGGAAGATTGAAGCACATTACAATGCTTGGGGTCGAGTAATACGGTAATCAGTGTTACCCAGTAGCAAATGGTTTATCATGCAAACCCGTAATAACTGACCTTTAGCTCCAACGACAAATAGTAATTGCAAAAACTGTGGCCACGAAGATGATAAATAACCTGCATGCATTTTATAATCGTGGATCTAATAGAGCTCGTGTTTACTTCATACCTTCATGTCATCTGTAACTGCGCACCAGTCTGGCGAGATCTAAGTCCCTGAACTTACGAGGTGCACAATAAAAAATAAGAAAAAATAATAGCGAAGTTCAGGGAACACTATTACGCAACGGCATAAAGCAATGTACTGCGAAAGATGTCCGTCGGTTAGTGATTTGAAATCTCTCTGCATTGACGCACCATAGTCAATGGCTCTGAGCACTATGGGACTTAACATCTGAGGTCATCAGTACCCTAGAACTTAGAACTACTTAAACCTAACTAACCTAAGGACATCACACACATCCATGCCCGAGGCAGGATTCGAACCTGCGGCCGTAGCGGTCGCGCGGTTCTGATGCGCCTAGGACCGCTCGGCGCTCGGCCACTCTGGCCGGCGAACCATAGTCGACGTGCAGCAATTAGCCCCATTTCCATAAGTGAACACATAACGACCGTTAACGTACTTAACGCAAACGCCACGCACTAATGATATGGTAATGACATGTGGAAAACATGTCTGTCTGGAAAACTGCAATAAGTCTGTACTTTTAAGATGCAGATGTCCTCAAACTGTTCAGGCGAGACTGTGTCTCATTTCTGAAGGCTAATATCATTAATATACATATCGGCGATATTTTCACGGATGCTAACACAAGAGGTTCTTTAACCGGTGACTTTGCAGGCACTAACAATTTTTTGACAGTACTACATAAGGTGTTATGATCACGAGACTTAAGAGTAACTTCCAGTCATTCTGGTCTCTAATAATAATATTTATTGACGCTGGTGGTGCTGTGTGCATGACTGCGTCTTGTAGGTATGAACGATCATCTATGGGCTTCGGGGTATCGACCTAACCAGCCCCCCAAACCTGTTTAGATAGAAATATTGATTGATTGGACTACCACAAAATAATTAGCAGGTGTTTAAAGTGTAAGTCTGAGCAGATGTGTTCCGATTCAGTACGATAAGATTATTGTCCGCTGTAAAAAGAAACAACCATATTACGATAATTGTAACAAAGTGTGTACTATTCGGAGAAGGAGCTTCTTGGGTAATCTTGAGTTAGGAACACATCTTTTTGTAAAGTCTTTGATGAAAAGTAGTCGAAACTACCCCCTCATAAACATATTATCTTTGTTATTTTTGCAAGCGATGCTCTGTAGTGGGTTTTCGCAGCCTATTTTTGGAATACCTTGTTACACATTCCGTCACTGATAGGTACAACTGCACCTGGAGGTTGCATCTTTGCCGACCTTAGCTTAATGCATTCAGTTACTCGTCATGTAAATGGGAGGAAGTGTTATACTTCTGACTCATCTTAGAAATTTTTGTTTTATAATTTCCAGAGTAAGCTATTCTGTGCCGCATTATTTCTTTTCTGTAACGTCTTCCACTGGAATGTCTGAAGAGCTTTATGGCGGTTTGGCCTACTGAGTGTCAGTGGACGTCCTTTTTTATTGATATAGACTCAATTGCAACGTGCTTCTGCTTCCAGCAAAATGGAGGAGTAATTTTCTTATATCTGGACACGAATACACATGTTAGACCCTTCATGCTTCCTTCCGGAGTGTGGTCGCTCGTGCACTCTTACACTTACGGCGAGACATTTATCAACACCACAGGGTCTTGCGTCAGCCATCTACCATAAAACACTAGAGAAGTTATAAAAATGACAGAAATTCTTGAGGCGCATATTCATGCGTCATTCCATCAGCAAATTTTTTCTACTCCTCCAATCTACACTCCCTTGTTCCGTCAAAGTACACAGGGTAATCACTGCGGGGGCTGTGAATGTAGACATGAGATAACAGCGGATAGAAGCTCTGAAGCAGGTTCGTAAGTTCGCTGACTACGAACAATAAAACACAGCTTCGAGTCTTGGCCCGTAACACATTTTTATTCATCCAATAAGGTGTCTAAAAGCCCAACTGTGTACACCAGGACATTAACTGAGTCTTGCAGCAATAGTTCATGCTGGAACTCTCTTTTCCTGCAGTTCGTCCATAAACACGTAATCTGTAGCCCAGGTGTCTGCCACGTGAGGGAAGGATCTTAGTTTGACTGCGGTACTGCTGCGAATTTTTCCTTGATAGGTCCCTGCGAAATGGGTATACAGACAACCTCATACAGACATGAGCGGCTTGAACAAGAAGTATTGGCTCCGATTTGGAACAGCCGACATCAATTGGCGAGAGAGTAATGTGTTAGCCACATGCTTCTTCGTACTGAAGTTCACTGACGTCATATCCAGAGGACGACACAGCAGCAAGTGGGCATTGTAATCGCAGAAATGCATTAGTAAGCATTTTTATGTGTTATAAAAAAGAGAAGATTATCTTCAAATATCTGCCTACAGACTTTAACAGATTACCAAAGAATATAACTTGTAAATTACAGTACCTAAAACTACAGTAATGGCATTTCAGGGATAAGACCCAGTCTGTTCAAAGGTAATTATCAACAGAAAACCCATAGAAGTAATCTCTCGTTTTTGCTAGCTAGTAGCAGACATATGTTACAATAAAAATTAAGATATACGAGGAGACACTAAGATTCAGCGTTTTGAACCGATATGTGGCACTATAAACAGAACGTCGAATAGCAAGACAAGAAATGACATCGGAATCAAAATTTATAATGTAATGCAACACCAATTTTAACGTACCGGGACGAGTCTCGGGTACCTACATAGAAATGCATGGAACAGAACCAAACAGCAGTAATGGGATTTTTGAGAAAGGGTAAAGGAGGCTAAAGATTAGACAGAAGTAATGACCTGGCCTAGCTTTCGCATGAGTAGCAGCCACTATCTAGGCGTAGGGCGACTAGTCCGGCGTAGCGGCAATAAATTATACATACGAGCCTTTCTTGTGTATCAGTCTACACTCCTGGAAATTGAAATAAGAACACCGTGAATTCATTGTCCCAGGAAGGGGAAACTTTATTGACACATTCCTGGGGTCAGATACATCACATGATCACACTGACAGAACCACAGGCACATAGACACAGGCAACAGAGCATGCACAATGTCGGCACTAGTACAGTGTATATCCACCTTTCGCAGCAATGCAGGCTGCTATTCTCCCATGGAGACGATCGTAGAGATGCTGGATGTAGTCCTGTGGAACGGCTTGCCATGCCATTTCCACCTGGCGCCTCAGTTGGACCAGCGTTCGTGCTGGACGTGCAGACCGCGTGAGACGACGCTTCATCCAGTCCCAAACATGCTCAATGGGGGACAGATCCGGAGATCTTGCTGGCCAGGGTAGTTGACTTACACCTTCTAGAGCACGTTGGGTGGCACGGGATACATGCGGACGTGCATTGTCCTGTTGGAACAGCAAGTTCCCTTGCCGGTCTAGGAATGGTAGAACGATGGGTTCGATGACGGTTTGGATGTACCGTGCACTATTCAGTGTCCCCTCGACGATCACCAGTGGTGTACGGCCAGTGTAGGAGATCGCTCCCCACACCATGATGCCGGGTGTTGGCCCTGTGTGCCTCGGTCGTATGCAGTCCTGATTGTGGCGCTCACCTGCACGGCGCCAAACACGCATACGACCATCCTTGGCACCAAGGCAGAAGCGACTCTCATCGCTGAAGACGACACGTCTCCATTCGTCCCTCCATTCACGCCTGTCGCGACACCACTGGAGGCGGGCTGCACGATGTTGGGGCGTGAGCGGAAGACGGCCTAACGGTGTGCGGGACCGAAGCCCAGCTTCATGGAGACGGTTGCGAATGGTCCTCGCCGATACCCCAGGAGCAACAGTGTCTCTAATTTGTTGGGAAGTGGCGGTGCGGTCCCCTACGGCACTGCGTAGGATCCTACGGTCTTGGCGTGCATCCGTGCGTCGCTGCGGTCCGGTCCCAGGTCGACGGGCACGTGCACCTTCCGCCGACCACTGGCGACAACATCGATGAACTGTGGAGACCTCACGCCCCACGTGTTGAGCAATTCGGCGGTACGTCCACCCGGCCTCCCGCATGCCCACTATACGCCCTCGCTCAAAGTCCGTCAACTGCACATACGGTTCACGTCCACGCTGTCGCGGCATGCTACCAGTGTTAAAGACTGCGATGGAGCTCCGTATGGCACGGCAAACTGGCTGACACTGACTGCGGCGGTGCACAAATGCTGCGCAGCTAGCGCCATTCGACGGCCAACACCGCGGTTCCTGGTGTGTCCGCTGTGCCGTGCGTGTGATCATTGCTTGTACAGCCCTCTCGCAGTGTCCGGAGCAAGTATGGTGGGTCTGACACACCGGTGTCAATGTGTTCTTTTTTCCATTTCCAGGAGTGTATCTGTTAGTGGAAACAGTCTCGAAATCACCGAAGTAATTCTTGAAATTCGCCATAACAGACAAACAGAAAAAATGCAGAGGGCACTTAATACACACTCAAGTGACAGAAGTCATGGTATAGCGTCGTGCACATATACAGATGGCGGCAGTATTGCATAAACAAAGTATAAAAGAGCAGTGAACTGGCGGAGCTGTAATTTGTGCTCAGGTGATTCATGTGAAAAGGTTTCCGAAGTGAGTATGACCGCAAAATGGAAATTAACAGATTTTGAACGCGGATTGGTTGTTGGAGTTAGACGCTTGGGACATTCCTTTTCGAAAGTCGTTAGGTAATTCAAAATTCCGAGATGCACTGTGTCAAGAGTGTGCCGAGAATATAAAATTTCAGGCATTACCTCTCACCACGGACAACGCCGTGGCCGACGGCCTTCTTTTAACAACACAGAGCAGCGGCGTTTGCGTGACATGCAACACTGCGTGAAATAACGGCGGAAATCAACGTGGGACGCACGACGTGCGGCGAAATTTGGTGTTAATGGGCTTTGGAAGCAGACGACGAAAGCGAGTGCCTTTGCTAAAGGCACGACATCGCTTGCAGCTCCTGTCTTGGCTCCTGACCGTTTCTGTCGGCGCCTAGACGACTGAAAAACTGAGGCCTGGTCAGATGAATCCCGAGTTCAGTTGGTAAGAGATGACGGTAGGGTTCGAGTGTGGCACAGACCCCACGAAGCCATGGACCCAAGTTGTCAACAAGGCTCTGTGCAAGTTAGTGGTGGCTCCATAATGGTGTCGGATGTGTTTACACGGAGTGGACTGGGTCGTTTGGTCCAATGGAACCGATCGTTGACAACTTTTAATCGCTTCATGTGATTTCAACAGACAATATCTCGATGATGGCATTGCACTCTAGCCATAATCTCTGAAAGCTACATATTTGTATCTATTGTGTTTCTTCATTAATTACGCCTTGTGTATCTATTTCATCATGCAAACGTTTTTCAGGACGTAATATTCTCCACATTTACACAGCAAGTGAACACAGGATCAATGCCTCATATTTTGTCATATTTGTGTATTTTAATGAACAGTTTCCTATTTTGTCAGTAACTTTATTAAAATGCTGACTGCAAGTATTAAAAAACTGTGCTAACTTGTAAGGGGTCAGTTGCATTTGTTCGAGACACCACAATTGAGAAGAAAATCAAAAGACACTTCTGTCAAGGAGGCCTAAATAACTGTTTAAACACTATATAAGGACAACGTGTTGACATTTGCGGTGAGCGCACTGGTGCAAGAATACTGGCTTATTTATTTATGGACAAATCTTTATCCATAATTATTTAAATTATCCGAGTGTAACAGAGATTTTATAACATTTCTTTATTTAAATATTGTTGTAACATATTAACTTAGTCCAGAAAGTGGTCAAGATGAGTCAAATCATATATTTAGGATGTAAGAACATTATATTGTTGGTGGGAATGGCCTTGAGCCAATGGAAAAGCAGGCAGTAGCAGAGAACTAAAGGAGTCAAGTAGAGACTGGGGCATTTGGAGTGAACAGCTCAAGGGAGTAATTCTGGACACTTTATGTCGAGTGCTGAAAGAAGACAGGCCTGCCTATGGTAACGTGTTTGATTCAATCATATAGGTGATTGATTCTGGATGGTCAATGGCCCTACAATATTCTTACTTTTGAAGGGACTCTTGACTCGTGAGGAGTCTCAGGGTGCTCCACTTGTATTATGGAACTGAGGATAGACCGTGTATGTGTTACTATTCTTTGAATCACTTGTGTTAATTTTTAAATCATCATCAATGAACTGTTTTGGGCTGGTGAATATTTTGTGTAATTGTGATAATGAAAGGGACGAAATGGATATTGTTTTCGCATATCTTTGAGGACTGTTTAGTTTGGGGATTTTAGTACCATTCTCGTAAAGCTCTCAACGAAAATTCACTACATTTCACAAGGTTATCTTTGTCTGTGTTTTAACTTAATATCGTAGGACCACTTCCCGTTTATTTAAAATGTTCCTTCTTGAATAAACATTGTTCAACATAATTCTCTCTTGGCTAAATCAATTGCTGACGATCGAATAGAACCCCTGTTATTAAATTATTCATTTAACTTTTATTTTGTATTTCTGTGGATTTTATGAAATCGCAATTCTAGCTAATGCATAGACTATTTGACTACAGGTCATTGTATGCAGCGAATTAGATGCGGGGCATGAAAGCAGAAGTGCGCGGCTCCACTCTACGACTACATCGAACTACTCTTTTTAAACAGAACTGTGCCTAGCCAGAGTACCTAAAGTAAGAGTAATCACAGGTAAACATACAACTGGCTTGCTTGTATGGGATGCTGGTTTGAAGAGCAACTACACTTAGCAATAAGCGTTAAAAACTGTCCCACATTCAGGCTTCTTTGTTTTACCTTTAAAAATGCATACCAGAGGAATAAAGTTGCCATCATCATTGCAAAAAGTGGTAATTTTTATGGTTCCTCCTTTTTCTCCAGAGGTTACTTGACACATTGTAGTAGAACCTGCTTCCGCTATAACTTTGTCTAGCCTAGGATTCATGTGAAAGCCAGTTTCATCCATATTGTACAGGGGCCTAAGCTTATTCAATAAAGAATTTACTGTTAATGCATCCAGAACTAAAAAAAGCTGCAATTGCTTCTGTATTCATTGCCATAGCCCTGTCAATAGAGAAGCCTCGCAACTTTCTCGTCGCTTGATGTGGGTAACGTTTCAGAAAGGACTGTATCCAATCGCAACCAGCCATTTGAATTTCTTCATAAAATCCATAATGAATCCCTTTTCTTTCTGCATACTGGAACATGAGCCTGCGCAGATTTTCTCCAGTTGGTGGAAATCCACACATCTGCAATTTCTTTATGTAGGTAGCCAATAGTTTCTTGTTGTCTTCATCAGGGCTACCTTGAAATAATAGTAATAATAACGTGATAAATATTCGACACTGAGAAATGTTTGCAGGAATTGGAAATGTGTAGTTGGAGCACCATAGTTAACTTCGAACAACTTTGCCTTTAAATCGTTAATTTTTAATTTAATAACATATTATGGGTGAAAAGTCTACTCATTCTGCCCCCAATCAAGGAAAACATTACAATTAATATAATACTGCTTACTTTGTGGGCTCATAGCATGCTTCTTTTCATCGTTCTTTTCTCAGACATCGTTTCAGAGTTCTGTCTGGGAGGCCATATTCTTGGGAAGCTCTAAACCAATTCATTCCACCAATCTTTACGTCTCCATAGTCACTAGTAGGGGTTATTCAGACCACCTACTCCAATTTGGTGTTCTTAGACACGTTCGAGGCATTTGCTATGAAAATGAGGTATGTAAAAGTGAGCAATAAAATTCGTCAGCGTAACCTTAACAAAACAGTGATATCCCTCTTGAGAATCGGGGTGAGATATCGCTTTCCGTGATTAACACAATATGTCCGCCGCATGGAAACTGTAGACGGCAACATAGCCTACACTAAAAAGTAGCCACTATGAGTTAACGAGCATTTCGCTATCATTTAAGTGTATGGCCGAAAGACTCGGCCTTCAGGAACTGTGAAACGAACCCTGTCGTCCAGGACCGGGAGCCACAAAGGACGCAGAGCCACCACGAGATGGTGAAACTCACAGACGTCTACTGTCTACTGAGGCCTAAGCGCTGTAGTGTGCGAGTGAGGCAGACGAGAACCTGCGTCATAGGGAAACCCAGCAGAAGCTCTTTGTGGCCAAGGAGACGTAGCAGTGTTAAATATGGTGGGCCTAAGATCGGCCAGAAAGGGAAACATTTATGAAAACTATTTAATTCTGTAGTAATGCAGGGAATGAAGCTACAGAAATTTTAATCTGCCATCCTCCATAAATTTTCATGGTGATCCCAATAAAACTTTAATATTGATCAGATCTATAAAGTTTTGGATTTACTGTTAGAGTGAAATTAACAAGTTTTGTAACAAAGACCTGAATGCTAAAATCTGAACGGTTTGGTCGATCTTAACGATCGACATTTCATTTAGAAGAGCATCATTAAAATGACAAAAGTTGTAAATTTAAATTATCAGTATTTTCAGTTCAGCGTCAGATCATCATTTCCCCCCACGAAACACATTGCACGATGACAGTACGACACCTTATTGAATCATTGGGTAATAGAATATTTGTTGTAAAGTTTAGTGTATAATAGTTACTTTTGTGCTTCATTTACTTATCAGAAAGCATATTGGTACAAGGCTACTGGCCGTGACATTCAGAGTTAAGAAGGAAACTGTATTGGTTTTATGTAA
The DNA here is from genome assembly GCF_023864275.1 of Schistocerca cancellata. NCBI lineage: Eukaryota > Metazoa > Arthropoda > Insecta > Orthoptera > Acrididae > Schistocerca > Schistocerca cancellata. Next base: position 401,411,584 of record NC_064631.1, read on the forward strand.
AAGAATTTAACATTTATTATGTAATGGGTATTATTGTTACTTTATTTAGAACGTGAAAGTTGTCAAGCTTTGATTATTTAAACATGTTAAAATGTAAAGTAATGTAGAATAAGCTATAGCCCTTGAGATGGACGGCTTCAGGAAAGCGAACTGCCGTAGTCAATTGAGCGAGGATTTTGGGTGCACGGTAAACGCGGTCGGGGAGGGGCAGCGGCAGTGCTGGTGGAGACTCAAAAGCGGACTGTCAGTCTTTACGTAGCTAAGAAGTGAAACGACTTAGAAAATTTCTGGTGTGAACTCTGACTTTTCGCGAAAATAATGAGGTGGAATATTAGACTTGTATTTCGCGATTAGATTGTTAATGATCGAACTGTGTCAAATGGATATGCGCTCGAGTGTAATAGTAATTCTAAATACGACCACTTTCGCTATTAGTTTGTTTTCTGAATAAACATTATTTTCACCAAATCGCAACTGTGTGGCTTGCATCATTTATGGGTCGTTAATTTAGTTCCCGATATTATTATTACTGTTATTAAATGTTATATTAACTTTGTATTTCGCAAACTTGCCATCAGCCAGACAATTTAACCAAAGGATCACAAGTGTCTAATTTAGGGTGTGTAATGCGACACGTGCGGTTCAACCCCTAGACGAGTTTGAGCCAAGACATTTCGGCGAAGAGGAATCGCATGTGAGCCCGAACATCTTTGGGATGTTAGCTCGCAATGTGCTCATCATGTCTGACATTTGGCTCTTCAACTTTATACATACGCTCGTAAGCACTTGAAAATATCCGTGCAACGTCCGCTTTAGCTCTTACTTATACTTACAGTGACATAAGTAGTGCTGCCTTTCCGTCACCCTACAGTTAGGTCGGTATTACACTATAATATTTCTGTGAGAAAAAAATATGATCAAATATTCGTCAAATATCTTTGACAAAGATCTTTGAAGTGACGCTAAAAAGGGGTATTACGCTATGATCATTTTTTCGTCAAAGTTCAAGATGGCGGACAGTAACCACTTGTTATTCGTTTCAGTTACTTGTACCTCAGTTGCGAAAAAAAGGAAACGTACTTGGGCGAAGCCATGAGCATTACGTCGAGATAGTAATAGCAGTCAGCAAAATTTGTTACGAGAGCTTCAAGTGGAGCACTTGAAGTCGTATACAAATTACTTTCGAACGGATGCGAGTGCATTTCAGTATTTACTCAATAAAGTGGCTTCTCATATTACAAAACAGAATCCTCACTTGAGAAATGCTGCTTGTATAGAAGACAGGCTCACCAAAACACTGATATTTGTTGATACAGGAGACAGCTACTGCAATTTACAACACAGCACTCGAATATCACAGTGCGCAGTAACAAAAATAATTCCAGATATGTGTGAAGCGATTTATAAAGCACTGAAGGTAAATAAATGTTTAGTACACTATATGGGCAGTAATAATTATTTTTATTTTTGAATAATTTAATTAATGGAATTAGTGTTCCAATAAGTACAAAATTAATAAAAAGTACATAACGGATGAATCACTTTTAACTTGTGGCATTACGAGTTAAAAAACAGACAAAGTAGAATGTAAAGCTAAGAAATTTTTTTTATTTTACATTGTGATCACCTTCTCTATTCTGGCTTGCTGAAAACCTGTCTGGATGTTTCCAGATGTAGAGGTGAATGGCTGTAGCTCTGATTGTGGGTATGAAGTCGCCTGCAGCATATTCCACCTGCTCATCAGCACACGACTAATACTATGCATTGTGCCCCTTGCTCACCCCCTACCTCAGTCGAAGCAAAGTTATTAAAAAGAATCGGAGGAACACAACAACTTAACTTTGAGGTCACGTTTGTAAGCATCGAGGTCTACAGGTTTTATCCACAGCGAGGCTCTAAATTTAATCATATTTCTTTAAGGAAAGGCGAGATTTTTTCAGAGTTCTCTACTACACTGTGAAGTTTCTTTGACATAAATATTTGACGTACCAGCTTTGACAAAGAAATATGATAGTGTAATATCGGCTTTAGCAAGTGGCCTACATAATGGTGTCACTATCTGTCACCACCTTTTGGAAATGATAACTTAAGGCAACTCTCTCCGATATGCATCTCCATCCAATCCATTCTATGCAGTGTTAATTTAATGTTCTACGACGTTTCTAGTTTCAGCACTGTATTGCAGTTTTGCATCTAAAAAATGAATTTAAAGACTCTGCAGCATAACTGTCGGTCGAAATAGCTGGCGTATGAGTGTGAAGCGTTCTAGTGCCACTTTCACAGAACTCTATAACAGCCCATTATCAGTTAGCTTATCGCTTCGAAGCCTGAACACATCTAAATCTGTATTTCGCGTGCCGTTGTCACTTGTCCCCTTTTCTGTTCCAATCACGAATTCTGCTGCAGGAAGAGTTGAATGCTCGTCATGAGCTCCAGTTTCTCTGGTTTTACCCTCATCGGCATTCCACGAGTTGTATTTAAGTGAAGATATAGTGTTTTCCGTCTGTTCATGGGACAAATACTCTCTGAATTCTAATCATACGTGAAATTGAGAGTAACAAAAATTGAATTCATGAGAAGCTGTTTTTTAATAAACATGCACTGAGGCGCCAAAGAAACTGGTATGGCATGCGTATTCAATTACAGAGATACGTAAGCGGACAGAATACGGGGCTACGGTCGGCAACGTCTATATAAGACAAGTGTCTGGCGCAGTTGTCAAATCGATTACTGCTGCTACAGTGGCAGGTTATCAAGATTTAAGTGAGTTTGAACTTGGTGTTATAGTCGGCGCACGAGCGATGGGACACAGCATTTCCAAGGTAACGATAAAGTGGGGATTTTCCCGTACGACCACTTCATGAGTGTACCGTAAATATCAGGAATCCAGTAAAACATCAAATCTCCGACATCGGTGCGGGCGGAAGAAGATTCTGCAAGAACGGGACCAACGACGACTGAAGAGAATCGTTCAACGCTACAGTATTGCAACCCTTCTGCAAATTGCTGCAGTTTTCAATACTGGGCCATCAACAAGTGTCAGTGTGCTAACCATTGAACGGATCATCGTCGATATGGGATTTCTGAGCCAAAGGCTCACTCGTGTATCCCTGATGACTGCACGACACAAAGCTTTACGCCTCACCTGGGCCCATCAACACTGACATTGGACTGTTGATGATTGGAAACGTGTTACCTGATCAGACAATCTCGTTTCAAATTGTATCTTGCATATGGACTTGTACGGATATGGAGACAACCTCATGCATCCATGACCCTGCATGTCAGCAGTGACTTTTGAAGCTGGTGGTGGAGGCTGTGTAATGATGTGGGGCGTGCGCAGTTGGAGTGATAAGGGACCCCTGATACGTCTAGAGACGCCCCTGGCAGGTGACACGTACGTAAGCATACTGTCTGATCACCTGCATCCATTCATGTCCATTGTGCATTGCGACGGACTTGGGCAATTCCAGCAGGACGTGCGACACCCCACACGTCCAGAATTGCTTCTGAGTGGCTTCAGGAATACTCTTCTGAGTTTGAACACTTCCGCTGCCCACCAGACTCTCCCGGTCATGAATGTTATTGAGCATATCTGGGATGCCTTGCAACGTGCTATTCAGAAGGGATCTCAGCCTCTTCGTACTCTTACGGATTTATGGACACCTCTGAAAGATTCATGGTGTCAATTCCCTCCAGTGCTATTTCAGACATTAGCCGAACCCATGCCACATCGTGTTGCCGCATTCCCGCGTGCTCGCGGGGGCCCTGTGCGATATTAGGCAGGTGTACCAGTTTCTTTGGCTCTTCAATATATGTTCGTGGTATCGTCAGATATATACTGAGTAAATGAGATAGTGGAAATGAAAAACATTTAGAAACTTCTGCGAAAGTTACGTACACCGAGAAGTCTAATAATAATAGTGTAGTGACTTATTTCAAAAGCCAGGGTTAGCATTGGTCCAATCGGTTCGAAACAAAATAGAGTGTTCCAACGCACTGGTCCCCTCTCATTTCACTGCTCTTCATACTACAGGGGTCGCAGGAGGAATGGTCAACATTCAGGGATATGACAGGAACGCTCATTTGAGGTAAAACTCTTCATATGGACATATGTTTTATCCCGAATGGTTAACGACGTAGAACACATTTAATGTGTATTTGTTTTTGGGTTAGTGGCGAGCACGTACATGTCTTACCTATCCGACCTATGTGACGTTCTATTCTAGCCCAACCGACCTCCTTGTTTCAGCCTCTTTGCTCGGCATGTCTTTCTGTCATTAAACTAGCCCGTTGAAAGTGCAGTTGTCCGTGATATTCTGTAATGAAATACTGCGAGGGACTCAGAGTATATCAGAGAGAAGCATTTATTAACAATATCTGTGCACGGGCTGACTATAATGCCACACATCTATACCAATGAAGAATATGCAGACAAGACATATGTTTTCGGCTTTGCGATGGCAGCCCTCCTGCTGCTGTTGAAGAATACCGTCGACGTTTTCCGACAATTCGCATTCCTGATCGTAGACCGTTTACCACAGTTTTTTGTACATGGCTCGAAACAAGTATTCTTCCAAGTCCTCATTTTTCCGCAACAGTGCACAAATGCACTGAAGTTGACGGTGGGATATTCGAACACCTGTTCGGAACTGTACAACAGCTGTAATGGGACGTGTACGATAACGCTTAGAGGGGAGTGTGTTAATATACGTATTTTTGAATTGATACTTTGCTAAACGCATGTTTACTAGCTGTTGCATGTATGCAAATCTAACAAAGTATTGAATAATACAGAAGATAAATAATAATGCAGATTAAATGAGTTCTCTCTCGGAAATCATTCGGAAGATGGTGTATGTCCATTTGAAGTTTATTGCTTCAAATGATCGTTTACGTCATATGCCTGAATAGCCTTTGGACATTAAGTGACAATATTTGAAGCAGAATGTCTAAAAATGATCTGACAGATGGATATCAGTATTATTTAATATGACCTGGGTATGTCATGCAACGGGCCTGTGAGTGACAGTGAACAGGGAGAAACTCACAATATCAACTAACGATACTGCAAGAGAAAATTAATGTTGTGCTCTGTCTCTTGAAAACAAATGCGTAAAATTTAAACAAGAGAATGTTTGGCATTTTTGTCACATTAGATAAGACTATTACTCACCTCAGACAGCAAAATATTTAATAAAACGAATATGGCCTTTGAGAATCTTTACGGTAACTACCTGTGAGTCAAGAAACATATATACTTACATGAAAAGTTATGACTAGATTGAAAAAGGCGGTGGAAGAAAGTGCTAATCCCCATATTCGAAACAGCTGGTCTGATTAAACTATTTATTGTGTTTTGTTGTTTCCTTTGTATCATTGGAAAGAAATGACTACTAAATATTGTTTTGTCTTTTGCATTAGTATTCTCGTATTTGCATTTCACCAACATACAACATGCAACAATTAAAATTGACGATGTCGTGGTTAAGCGCTTTCTATCGCCGACCCCTTCAATTGTAAGCTGCAGAAAGGCAATTTCTAACAACAAACCACCAAGCACTTTGGATAGCTTAACTGTGTGGCGTATTGTAGGAGATCCAGCCCCGTTAATCTACGGGATCTTAGACATATGCATAATTGCCTCTGACCCATCTCCCAATCACCAATTTGTGTTATTTTTCCTACAATAAGTTCCATGGGTGAATAGACGCGGGTTCCGACAACAGCGTTTTTCGAGGGTGCTCCAGAACGAAGATACTAAAGGTATCCGCATTATAAATACGGCACTACCAGTGATCCATCTGTCGCGCAACAGTCCCTAGCTATTCATTATACCCCAGAAATAGTAAAAAAATTAATGATGAATTTACTACGTATAGTTCCCACAGGGACTGAGAGGACAAGATTAGATTAATTACAGCGCACACACGGGCGTTTAGATTGTCATTCTCCCCACACTCCATACGTGAATGCAACAGGAAGAAGTCCTTATAACTAATACGGAAGAAACCTATGCCGTGCACTTGATAGTGCCACAGTGGTCTGCAAAGTAAGGATGTACATGTTTACTGCGATCGGGAACTTTAGGCCAGTGCTGCTAGTGCTGCCACCGAGCGGAGCGACACAGAACTTCAAAGGTACTACGTTCTGCCGCTAGGAAGCGCTGCTGTCACGCGCGAATGTTTACGACTCAGCGTACTGGAATAAACGTCGAAGTTTGCGAAGGACGCGGGCGAAAGGCTCTTACTTAATACATTATCCCGGCAGAAGCTTGGTTTTATACGTAGTTCAGCCCGTCGCCGGGAAAGCCGCTGCGTCCACATAGAGGCGTGGTGCATCGTGACGCATAGGTAACAATGATCAAGTTTGCAACGCGTGACTACCATACTGCACATTAACGGTGGATGATGATACTACGGTACCATTCCACTAATGCAGTTGAACTCTGCGTCCTTTCTCAGTTGTGTAATAATCTGTACTGAAAACGTGGATCGATCAGAATAATTCTACTTTCATGCACTTCTACAGTTAGACCGAATTACTGCCAGTCTTCTTCGCCGCACATGTTCCTCTTGCTTTGCTTGCCATTGTTTAGTGCAAATATTAGAATAACTGCTTCAGTTATGCAATTACGGTATTACAATTAAATATCATATTTTCGGCCACGCTAAAGAACTGGTAAGTGTTTACGTTACGAGCGTGCTCTCCGCATCTTAGTTTTGGCTCTGGTAACTGATTAATGAGAATGCTGATTACATTGCTGTTAAAGCGGGTACACAGTGATTGGACTAATATGAGCAAACTGCAGGATAATTTCAATGATTAACTAACCAGTACGATAAAAATAGACTTCGGAATGCATGGATGTTTTTGCTTGCCTCCTTTCTTACCACGCAGAATTTAATATTCTGTGACTCAGAGATTATGTTATATTTGACAGAACGCAGTTTTTCAGGCAGCTGGAAAATGATTTTAATTCCTTCTCACGATAAGATTCATCCAATTTGACTTGCTATTGCTACATATACCGGAAGCAACGCCGTATGCTCCTTTTTTGTTTACTAATCTGTTGTGCGTCCGGACGAAAGAAAAAGATGCTTCGCTCTATGAAAGGATAGTCATGGTCTCGGACATTTAAAATTTTTCGCGTGATTGTGATATAGCTACTTGTGACGGACTATTGGAATCATTTCCGTCTGCTGTACTGAAAAAGTACAGAAATCTAAAAAAAGGCCTCAGAGGTTGAATAAAATCTTAAAAAAAAGCACCGGATCTGGTTAGAGCATAAACGGTTTCTAGCCCATGCTTCCAACTAGCGGGATTCAGTCACTAGGCTGAGAAAATTATGATGCAAGTCAAGAACTTCAACACAGGATATGTTTACTCAGATACTTGGAAATGAATATATCAAATATCGTACGCTGCGAACGATACAATGTCACTGCGGGCGATGTATCATTGCTGGTGCTTATATAACCTCTGGTCGCAGGAGGCAGTTTAGCATTAACCCCTGCAGCATCGCTTCATCAATTTGCAGTCAGATACTCTTCTGACGAAGACAAGCTTTGACTTTGTAACGCTCAGACAGAAATTTCTTCAAAATAGTGCTTTTGAAATCACTTCATATTGTGCCATAAACATTTCGGAATTGATGTTTCTTTCCAATTTCTTTTGATTGTGAAAGCAATATGAATCTCTTGGTACTATGTGCAATATGTTAACTTATATGTTAGCTCATATAAGATTTACATTCTGAGGGTAAAAGTAGACATCGTTGTTTACCTTTGATTGATATTTTATTAGGCTAGTTTGAATTCTTATACAGTTTTTTACAAGGATAGAGGGAATTACTGTAATTATATGCAGTAATATAGTGACATTTTGAAGTTCTTATTATAAAAATCTGTACTGCATTATGTCCTACACTTTTACATAATTCATAAAAAATTTGTTGTTAAGTTAAACTAATTATACTCTTTTTTACTTATTTGTTTGAAAGTAAAAACATATCTGAGCATGAACTTTTTTGAAGCAGCTTTGCTTTCAGACAAATATTCAGTCCCTACTAATTATCATTACATTTTATTTAGAAAGTTACTATTATATTCTGTAACTATAATTAAGGGGGAACTTGTTTCTCCACTGAACACCAGGGCTTATTCTTCTCCTATATGATGAGTACAGCAGTGTCTTTCAGGAAGATAATCATTCTGCTGACATATATTCTTCAAATTGATAAGACTCTTTTCTTACGGTGATTATTTGCTTGCTGCTATATTTCTAGCATTTGTACCTGGTGATAACAATTTTTAGTGGTTTCTTTTTGTTCTTGCCTTGCAATCCTTATTAACATAAGCTTTACTCCAGGCCCATCTTTTTTAACTGTCTAGAACAATTTAAAATAATTTAACTATGTATGGATTACTGTTTCATAGTATCAAATATCTTGTGACGTTATAAGTTTCAATTTTTTTCCTTTGACTTATGTAGATTACGTACCATGTCGTTGATGTAGACTACTGATCCATCTATTACAGTTAATTTTATATTCATCTTTCTTTACTAAAGTTATTTAAATGTTTTCTCCCCAGATTCTTAATCTTATTCTGTAAATTGTTTGCCGCTCGTTCCTGGTGGTTAATTACGTTACGTATTATAATTTCTGTAATTATAGTCCACCCTTTGTTTGTATTATTAGTTTCACGATTCAGTTGACATTTGTTATTAAAACTACTTGTCACAAGTCGATCTTCGATTGTTTGCCATACATATTCATATTTTGAGAAAAAAAATCTTCATCTTTTCACATTTGTTACAAGAAAATATTCAACCAGTGTAAAGTTTCTAATGCTTGACTATGTCTTTTTCTTCAGAAGAACGTAATTTATTGCGATGTGGGATGGGTTTTCGCGTTAATTTTCAATATTACGTCGTCTGGAGGCGACGTTATTCATTATCTTTATTGACTGTAGCACATTCTATGATTTCCCCATCGTTATAAGGAAAGTTTTACCTTCTGTCTGTACTACTTAGATTTGTTGGAAGACTCTGTAACAAGTTTAAGTCATACACAAAACAGAGTGGTTTATAAAACTGCCCTTTGACCGATTCTTGATTATTGTTCAACAGTCTGGAATCGTTAAAAACTTGGATTAATGGAGGAGATAAATAAAACTCGAAGAAGGTTTACGCGCTCCTTCAGGGATGCGTATAGTCCGCATGAAAGTATCATAACAATGCCCAACAAAGAGAGATGCTTTAAGGATAGGCGTTGAGTATTGCGGAAAGTCTTGCAAACTCAGAGGACTCACGTCTCAAACCACCAGTAAACGCATCAAGTTCTCCAGCACAAATCTATTGAACGAACTGCTAAGGCAAATTTAGGGCACTGTGGGTTTATTAACGAGGTTGTCTACAGGCTTTCTTCACGCTTAACATTTGTGAACGGAGTGGAAACGGGAGACAGGAATGTGGTACAATATGTAGCCTCTTTCATACGTCGCACGGGGATTTGCAGAGCACAGATTTAGATTTTCTATAATTTTTGACGACTTTTTACGCTATTAGACATTTAAAGTTTTCAAAAAATTTTCATCGATTTTATGAATAGCTGCTTGAAACTATATTTAACATTTCTCGGTATTTGATGTAATGCCTTCTGCTTGTGCAGGAGAGCAGGATATTTTAAAACACACTATGTGATCAAAAGTATCCGGACACCTGGCTGAAAATTCGTGGCACCTTCCATCGGTAAGTCTGGAATTCAGTATGGTTTTGGCCCACCCTTAGCCTCGATGATAGCTTCCACTCTCGCAGGCATACGTTCAATCAGGTGCTGGAAGGTTTCTTGGAGAATGGCAGTCCATTCTTCGCGGAGTGCTGCACTGAGGAGAGGTATCGATGTCGGTCGGTGAGGCCTGGAACGAAGTCAGCGTTCCAAAAATCCCAAAGGGATTCTATAGGATTCAGGTCAGGACTCTGTACAGGCCAGTCCATTACACGGATGTTATTGTCGTGTAACCTCTCCGCCATAGGCCATGCATTATGAACAGGTGCTCGATCGTGTTGAAAGATGCAGTCGCCAATGTCGAATTGCTCTTCGACAGTGGGAAGCAAGAAGGTGCTTAAAACATCAATGTAGGCCTGTTCTGTGATAGTGCCACGTAAAATAACAAGGGGTGCAAGCCCCCTCCATGAAAAACACGACCACACCATAACCCCACCGCCTCAGAATTTTACTGTTGGCAGTACACACACTGGCAGATGACGTTCACCGGGCATTCGCCATACCCACACCCCGCCATCGGATCGTCACATTTTGTACCGTGATTCGTCACTCCACATAACGTTTTTCCACTGTTCAGTCGTCCAATGTTTACGCTCCTTACACCAAGCGAGGCGTCGTTTGGCATTTACCGGCGTGATGTGTGGCTTATGAGCAGCCGTTCGATCATGAAATCCAAATTTTCTCACCTCCTGCCTAACTGTCATAGTTCTTGCAGTGGATCCTGATGCAGTTTGGAATTTATGTGTTTTGATAGATGTCTGCCTATTACACATTATGACCCTCATTAACTGTCGGCAGTCTCTGTCAGTCAACAGACGAGGTCGGCCTGTACGCTTTTGTGTTGTACGTGATTGACCCTTCACATTTCCACTTCACTATCAGATCGGAAACGGTGGACCTAGGGATGTTTAGGAGTGTGTAAATCTCGCGTACAGACTTATGACTCAAGTGACACACAATCACCTGATCATGTTCGAAGTCCGTGAGTTCCGCGGAGCGCCCCATTCTACTCTCTCACGATGTAGTCCAGTCAAATAGTAGATATACCTTGCAAAAGGTGGGGTAGAAGAGTTTATTTTTTCAACTCGTTCAAATGATTGGAAAGATTAGAAAACCGAGTTTTGCCAACAAAATTTCGCTTGGAAAACTTTCTGCAGTCAAAAAACTTCGAAAATTTCGGACTTTTTTCAAAATATCTCAGTTTCATTTGCTCCTATCGCTTTAACGTCTAATTTCTTTTTTAAAGGGCACAAAATTCTCTACAAATTAGATTTTTGCCATTTTTTTCTACTCCCAATATCTAAGGTGCTACAGCGCCTCAAAAAATAACAATTTTTCAAATTTTGAGCATAGTGGCAATATACCTTATTTTTGAACATTATTTTTTCAGTTTCTGTTTGTGTAGTATAAATACATTATACATCACGTTATAAGATGGAATTTACCACCTCACTTTCAGGTATTCAGTTTCTCTGTATGCAACATGAGGATTGCTGGGCACCCAACTATTGTGATTCTTACATCACTACCTGAAGTTCACTATGAGCCACATCAGCCCTGGTATTTGTAAAACTATAAATATAAAAATACATCATTAAGAGACATAAACACACACACACACACACACACACACACACACACACATACACACATATACACGCACACAAAATAAATTGTATCAGGAAACTGAACTATTATTAGTGCAATAGGCAACCTAATTATGTAGGTAATTATTCTTGTGTATAAAAGCTACACAGTTGACATTAAAAATAAGCAGCTTTATTTCAATTAAAATGCATTGTCAGTTACTAAAAAATGTTGACAGTTCTGGGTGTGTAATACTTGTAATATTACACTTAAGCGCACTTGAGACAGATACGAGCATCACTTCCAACGTTTTGATGGGCCAGGTTCCTCAGTGTCACCAGAAATACCTTGAGTTACGGATTCAGGGTCTGTACATAGAGTTGATCCCAGGTTGACCTCTTCTTTAAACAGCGAGTCAGCCTCAGCAAGTTCGTTGGTTTCGTCAGCGGTTTCCTCAACATCCTCCATAACATCTTCTTCACTGTCTTCATATAAAAATTTTGGCACATTTTCACAAGTGACCCCAATACATTTCTTGCAAATTTAAGAACATTTCAAACCCACTTTTCTGCAGGAGCACGCTCCGCCACAGTTCAGCTTGCATGAGCATGAAACAATGTGAAGAAGTGCTTCAGGTGCTGGATCTTGGCTCATTATAACGGGTATTGGACCGTGGTCACTGTGATTCCAGCCCCATTTCTCAGGAGGTTCCCAGTTTCCCATCCTACTTTGGACTTGTTGGTAAGTCCGTAACGAATGATGTTGTGCAGCATCTTGTGTAGGTGGCAACCGTGCAAGATTCAGTTTGCTTTTTGTGGCAGACTTGGTGAATAGCTGGTACCACAAATGGTCTAGTGTGTGGGAACTGCTGACACCTCCACTATACAATGCGGTAGTAACCTGTTCTCCTACAGTTATTATTTCTTCACGGGTAGCATGTGGTTTATTGAACGAGCAAAGCGCTGAGGTTAGGTGTTCATTTTTCGCTACAATATTGCAGCACTTAATTTTTCCTTGACCAAAAAAAGCAGATTTTTTATCACATCCGCTAAAGGCGTGAGTGAACAGAATATATTCACTGTCAAACTTGTAAGATGCAGTGGAAAATCACTTGTCTTCTGCATTTCCTCTTCCTGGCTTTAAGAAAAATAAGTTTTCAATGCCTTGCCCCAAACCGGTCATGAGCACAAGCAGTTCAACATCTTCTCCTACAATGACAACACTTCCAAAATCTTTGGTTCTTGAAATGGCAGATGTTACAATTATAACGTCACCATCTTCTTGTGCCTGGTGCACTTCAATGCTACACTCCAGAAATTCCATTTTAAGAAGTGTGATCAAACGCATCTTGTTTCGTTCGTTGTACAAGAACTTGTCCTGAGGTACTTGGTTCACCATCTCTGATTCAACCACAACGTCAACCGAAGAATGTTGTTTGGTCCTACGAATCCTCTCAGCACTCTTTGTGCTACATTTGTCTCCCTCACATGGATACCCAACAAAATAGCAAATTGAGATCCAAAATGACGTTGCAGGTAAGAAACATAGCTTTGGGCTATTGATTTGAAGCAAACATTTCGAGTCCAAGTCACTTTGTGGATAAGGTACCCTCCATCAATGACAAAAAATTTACTCGGTCCACCTGACTTCACATCTTCCACTGGAACGAAGGCATTGTAGAATGAAGATTTTGTTCTTTTTCGCATGCCTTTTTCTGAGAATAGGCTCATTGGGTAAGGAGCAAGTTCATATTTCAGGAAGGCTTTTAACTCTTCTTCACTTTGTTTCATTAAATAAATCCTTTGGAAAAGAGTTAAAGGATCAACGGGAATAATTTTAGTGCTCCCAGCTTGAACAGAATTGAACGCAGAAAGGAGAGTCACAACTTTATCTTTTCTACGGAACTACATCGTGGAAATTGTCACCAACTATTCTTTGCTCGAAATTTGAAAAAATTGGTATTTTTTGACGTGCTGTAGCGCCTTAGATACTGGGAGTAGAAAAAATGGTAAGAATCAAATTTGTAGAGAATTATGTGCTCTTTAAAAAAGAAAATAGACATCAAAGCGATAGGAGCAAATGAAACTGAGATATTTTGAAAAAACTGAAAAAAGTCCGAAATTTTCGAAGTCTTTTGACAGCAGAAAGTTTTCCCAAGAGAAATTTTGTTGGCAAAAACTTGGTTTTCTAACATTTCCAACAATATGAACGAGTTAAAAAAATAAAATCTTCTACCCCACCTTTTGCAAGGTACAGGCTTTTTTTTCTGACAGTTTCACTGGACTAATGTGTAATTGACTACTGAGGTCGCTGATATGGAGTACCTGCCAGAAAGTGGCAGCACAATGCACCTAATATGAAAAACGTATGTTTTTGGAGGTGTCCAGATACTTTTGATCACATAGTGTATTTTCTACTAACTTTCAGATCTACGCCTATTAATGTTTCCCTTCCAAAGATACAGAAATGTATTTCATCGGTAGGTGTTTTGCCTGTCATAATACGTCATGGAAACTCTATTTTGTCGTAAAATTCTGGTATAAACAATTTAATTGCTGTCAAACTCTTTTTACACTTTGATCACATGTATATACTTGTTTATCATTTGAGAATGCTATCTTTAGTTTTCTGTTGAGATCTCTGCTGTCGACATGAAATGGTCAATCAGGCTTAAGGCTTGCTCCAAGGCTTCTGTGAGTGATATGTCCCTGGCCTGCGTTGCGCAAGATCAGGGCCACGGTGCAGCCGTCGTCTTTAAGCTAGGCTCAGCTTCTCCCTGCAGGAATCGCTTCAGAGCGTGCTGTTGCTTCTGATATTTGATTTGCAGTAGCAAGCGCCATTTACCACGTCACAAATTTTCGGTAACTCTGTCTTGAGACGAGCGCCAGGTACTAGGATAAGTTTCCTTAAAGAACCGCTACTTCCTTCTACTTCCCATTAATCATTTTTGCTTCCAGATCTTATATAATGTATTTTAGAAATGCAAACGGTGTTACTTGTCGTAACTGATCCATTTACGTAGTAAGTAGGAATATTTAAGATATTTTTCCCTGATGCTTAAGAACCGTGTGCACGTTTATAAGATCACTAATAGTTTAAATTTAGCCGTTATATTTCATTTGCAAGAGATACGGGGTCCTCTTCGAGAGCGGAGCGTCCTTCTTCTTACATTTTCAGCCACATGGCGGTACTACGTAATAGACTGGAATTGGGACTTATCTTTCCTTTCTACATGACTATTACTCTGAAACTTACAGCATATGAATTTGTTATTAGTTATTATGACGTTGTGTGAAAATTATTTTATTGTTTGTGAAGGCGTAGGATGCGTTATAGCACATAACATTCGGTACATTTTTATTTTTTATTGAATTCTGTGTTAAAGAAATCAAAAGTGAGCAAAAACGCTATGTCATGCAATGTCACGTTTAGTAGTTTACGTTGTTTAAAGTTATGAAACTAATTGAAGAACTAGCACCTGCAAGTTGCAGTCAAATGAAGACCGAGCATCCCCAACACACGTTAAGACATCTAGCCCACTGGGAGACGAGACGATCAATTCCTATTTCGTAGAACACTGTCGGCCCGTGACGGATCCACTCATACACTTCCTCGTCAGACTGAAACCGACGTCCACGCATGTCTTTCGGCCGCCAGAGGTGTGAAAATCACAGCATGGAAGACGCACGGTGTATGAAAGGTCTTGCAGTGTTCCCCAGTTAAATCGCTGAAACCTAGCGGTCATCCGGTAGTCCGTGTGGGGACGGGCGTTGTGCAACAGTATGCTTCCGTCCGACAGCATTCCCGGGCGTTGCAGATTCTGCATTGTCTTCATAGCGCTGTACAATGACAGTGGTTCTACGCTCGAGGAAACAGAGAGCCCCTGCAGTCGAAGAAGGTCGTCATGAGCTTCCCGAAACTTGTGCTAACAGTTTTGGATATGTATCCAAGGTTCTCGGGTGTCCAGCCGGATCCGGTCGTCGAAGTTCCACGATCGATCGGATCCGGCTGGACACCCGAGGACCTTGGATACAGCACATTCGCCGGGAAAGTCTCAGATCACATAGTTTTGGATATCTTTGGCGAGACAGGTGTGGAAAAAATTAAATGAACGTGTGGGAAGTTTGGTCGACGAGTGCAAGCCTTATTTCAGTCGACGCCACATTGGGAGACTTGCGTGCCGGTGATGAGGATGAAATGATGACGAGGACAACACAACATCCAGTCCACGAGCGGAGAAAATCTCCAACCCGGCCGGGAATCGAACCCGGGCCCGCTGCATGGTAGGCAAACACATTACCAGCTAAGCAGGTGGACATAGGTGTGGAATGTTTCCATTATTGGCTTTGCGTTTGTCCTCTGTCTGTCGCAATGCTGTCGGGCGGAATTATCCTGTATCACTATAACGTATGCCGCCTCACTGCCAATCGGACGAATAGCTACCCTTCAGTGATATGGCTGGAAGCACTGCAACATCCATGTGATTTTCACACCTTTTGCGACGTGAAGAAAGACATGCGTAGACGCCGGTTTCAGTCGGACGAGGAAGTATATGAGTGGGTACAGTTGTGGATCCGTCAGCGGCCCACCGCGTTCCACCAAACAGGAACTGGTCGTCTCGTTTCCCAGCGGGCTGAATGTCTCATCGCATGTTGTGATTACTTTTGAATGGAACCATTCCATGGCCCTGTTGCGCAGGATGTCAGTTTTCATTTGACTCCCCTTCATAGTACCTTCTGACAGGTGTATTTGTACAATGTCTTTGTTGTATTCTATAAGGAACGCTTATTACTTCATGGCTTTTCTTCTTACGACCGTATCTTTCCATTGTACTCTTTAGTAGCTCCGGTGCATCCGTTGATTGTAGTGTGACACATTTATTGTCTTTTTACTCTACGGAGGATACATAGCTTCCACTTACTTTTGTTTGTTACACATTCCACATGCTTTCTCCTGGCTTCTTTTCTCAATTCGTCGGCTGTTGGAAGTTTAAAGTCGGGAATTATGTTCGTCTTACCAGCTTCCAGAGACGAAATCGCTTGAGAAGATAGGTAAGGATGTGTAGTTGTTGACAAAATATATTACATACACTGAAAGCTGGCTAAACCCGGAGATAAGTTCAGCTGAAATTTATCGAAGAACCTAACGGTGTTTCGAACGGATGGGCTAAACACAGTTGGCGGTGGCGTGTTTCTTTCAGTTAGAAGTAGTTTATCTCGTATCCAAATTGAAGCAGACAGTTCCTGTGATCTGCTATGGGCAGACGTCATTCTTGGTAACCGAAATAAAATAATAATTGCATCCTTTTACCGACCTCCCAACTCAGATGATACAATTGCTGAAATGTTGAAAGAAAACTTGAATTTCGTTTCAAACACATACCCGACTCAAACAATTATACTTGGTGCTTACTGTAAATTACCGTGGATATTGTTGGCGAAAATATATGTTTAAACCCGGAGGTACGCATAAAACATCAACATAAATTGTGCCCACGTGAATAGTAAATGGATTGTGGAAACACACTTGACCTCTTAGCGACAATTAAACCTGAGCTAATAACGAGCACCAAAACGGGTACTGGCATTAGTGAACACAAAAATAAACGAAAAATATACCTATTCAAAAAAGCAGATGAAAATTCCCTTGACACCTTCCTGAGAAACAATCTTCACTCCTTCCAAATTAAAAATGTAAGAGTAGACCAGATGTGGTTTGAATTCAAAGAAATAGTACCGACACCAACTGAGAGATTTATACCAAATAAATTAACAAATGATGGAGCTGATCCCCCTTGGTACATAAAACGGGTCAGAACTTTGTTGCAGAAACAACGAAAAAAGAATACCAAATTTAAATGAACGCAAAATCTCCAAAACTGGCTCGAAACTTGACGCGGATATCAATGCGAGATGTCTATAATAGTGTTCATAATCAAACTTTATCTCGGAACTTGGTAGAAAATCCGAAGAGATCCTGGTCATATGTAAAGTACGCTAGCGGCAAGACACAGTCAACGCCTTCTCTGCGCGATAGCAATGGAAATATTATCGACGACAGTGCTGCGAAAGCAGAGTTACTAAACACAGCCTTTCGAAATGTCTTCACAAAAGAAGATGAAGTAAGTATCCCAGAATTCGAATCAACAACAGCTGTGAACATGAGTAGCTTTAAACAGATATCCTCGGAGTAGTGAAGCAACATAAATCATTCAATAAAAGCAAGTCTTCTGGTCCAGACTGCATACCAGTTAGGTTCCTATCATGGTACGCTGATGCAATGACTCCATACTTAACAGTCATGTACATCCGCTCGCTCGACGAAAGATCTGTATCCAAAAGGACAGGAAAGTTGCACAGGTCACACCAATATTCAAGAAAGGCAGTAGGAGTAATCCACTAAATTACAGGCCCGTACCATTACAAGGTGAAATATTTTTTCGGTTTTTCTTAATCTAGGGTTCAAGACAACTGTGTAAGTAGAAGGTTGAGATGACATGTTTAATGTCGCAATATTAGCATAAAATACACGCTTTTATATTGTTTTCAATGTGACAACAAAAAACAGTTGTCGGGATAACGCATCTTGTCAACATCAAAAAGTGAAATAATCCTAAACACAACAATATTAACTATTAACTCTCAGAAGGTTAAATTTTTCTAAACACGACAATATTAAAGTTTAACTAGAAGTTTCTTTACAAAATTGTTCCTACACTTACGTTATGATGTTGGTCAGTACTACGAAAATCGTCCGATTCCGGTTCAAAGTTCGGTACTATTTTTAGGATGACAATCAAGTGTATGGTGGATGGTTAGTGATGTGACAAATTGAGCAAAAGATTACCCAAGATCGCTCGAGTTTACAGTGGATGCAAGCTGGTGAACCAACAGTTTTACACCTCTGCACGCAGTATTTACCTTAAGTTGCGATGAGCTGTCGTCTGCTAGACCGCTCTCTTCTGCTGAAATTCCTATACAACTAATTAAACCTTTGCTGAATTTCCCAGCAGAAACTTTCCCTGTCTTTCTCATTATGCCAGAAGACATGTACTCCTCCCTAGTCTTAGAATGTGGCGATATATACCCGCATGATTGGAGCAGCGTGCATATAATAATGCCCTCTCAGTTCTCACAAGAACAATTAACTAATTGGCTGGTTACTTTCTCCACAGTTGGAGCTAAACGATGCTCTAGCTAATTTCTAGCTGTATGTCAGCCACTGTGAACGTAGTGTTCACCTAAATTTCTTCTCTGCATCGTACAGAGCGTTATGCGCTCCATTCTGCACTTGACACCAGTTCAGAGAAGAGGGCCCCGAAATTTCCGTCTTGTCTTACTCATATCTGAACGGTCTCCCCACCTGAGTTCTTCCGTTCTTCACGTCACAGCTTTTTTCGACCAATAGAAGCGTTCCTCTTATATTGTGGAAACTCTCTCTACCAATCGCAAGGTCCCTACCATTAAATTGCGTCGCAACTTTGGATCTTTTCTCCTTCCTAGCGCGTTTCCGCCAATCGAACGTTTTGTGCCCATTCCAGACGCCTAAAAGCATACATTGACTCTCTCACATGTGTAGCACTCGCTGGACATGTGATCGTAAATGCGTCACTGGTTTTGTTCATATACCTTTGGAATTCTGAAACACAGTTTTCTAAAAGCTTTCTTTCCTGTCCTCCCTCAGATGGGCCGTATATTCGCTCTCCCCATCACCTGGTTGGTCGTTGACTTTCTGCATGGGACTCCCCTTTAAGTGGTTTCTGTGGTACCCCCGGTAGTGCAGCCTTGCCTCTGCTCGCCCCTCTGAAATTCCAAACTAAAGCGCCCCTCGCTGCTCGTTGCACCTTCTGCTCATAGACATGCATTATGTAGGAACAGGAACAGTGTGTTAATTAGTGTCGACTGAGTGTCATCCTTGTTTTGCATTACATACTGATAGGTAAATTTGCTCATAACCGCCGAATTAAGTTAGGAGTCATATTCACCTTCCCGTTGCGATGTATAAAACTCTCATGTAAGGTACGAATCTGACCTTCATTTATTCGGCAACCTTCCACCATTAACGTCGATATGCAGCAGGATTTTGGAAAATATATATTGTGTTGAATCATTATGAATTACTTCGAAGAAAACGGTCTAATGACACACAGTTAACCCGGATTTAGAAAACATCGTCCTTGTGAAACGCAACTAGTTCTTTACACATACGAAGTGTTGAATGCGACTGACAAGGGATTTCAAATTGATTCCGTATTTCTAGATTTCCAAAAGGCTCCATAACTGTACCACACAAGCAGCTTGTCATGAAATTGCGTGCTTATGGAATATCGTCTTAGTTATTTGATTGGATTCTTGATTTCCTGTCAGAGAGGTCACAGTTAGTAGTAATTAAAGGAAAGTCGTCGAGTAAAACAGAAGTGATTTCTGGCGTTCCCCAAGTTAGTGTTATAGGCCCTCAGCTGTTCCTTATCTATATAAACGTTTTAGGAGACAATCTGAGCAGCTGTCTTAGGTTGTTTGGGGATAATGCTGTCGTTTATTGTCTAGTAACCTCATCAGAAGTTGAACAGAAATTAAAACGATTTGGAAAAGATATCTAAATGGTATACAAATTGGCAGTTGACCTTAAATAACGAAAAGTGTGAGGTCATCCACATGAGTGCTAAAAGTAATCCGTTAAACTTCGGTTACACGATAAATCAGTCTAATCTAAAGACCATAAATTAAACGAAATACCTAGGAATTACAATTATGAACAAATTAAATTGGAAAGAACACATAGAAAATGTTGTTGGGAAGCCAAACCAAAGACTGCGTTTTACTGACAGAACACTTAGAAAATGTAAGAGATCTACTAAGGAGGCTGTCTACACTACGCTTGTCCCTCTTATTTTGGGGTATTGATGCACAGTCTGGGATCATTACCAGATAGGATTAACGGAGTACATCGAGAAAGTTCAAAGAAGAGCACCACGTTTTTTACTGCCGCGAAGCAGGGGAGAGTGTCACAGACATGACACAGGATTTGGGATGGACACCATTAAAAGAAAGCCGTTTTTCGAATATTAGATGATTATTGTAAAGGTGTTTCGATGAACCCTCTGCCAGGCACTTAAGTATGATTTGCAAAGTATCCATGTAGATGTAGATGTAGAGCCATAATAGGTTTTATTCCATTGGGAAGCAGTTCTGCCCAGCAACTGTATTTATTTCAGTTAGTATATGGCAGTCTATAGCAATAATTGGCAAATAATGTTTATTGCATATCCAGATTTCGGTCACTGTGTAATCATATTCAGTACTGGAAGACATATAAAACCAGTTAAATAAGGTAACATGCATGCCTTATTAAATGTTTAGTTGTATAAGCTTTAAATATGGGTCAGTCATAAACACGTATCAGTAAATATAAGTTAAAACAGTAAAACCACATAAATGCATGTCAAAGGTTAAGTTCACACTGTGGCCGCTATTTACAGTTTCAACATGGCTGGCTTCAGTGTACGTCATACCAATCCATAGTGCCCTCTTTACCATCGCGATGCCTTGACATGTGCAGGGTGACAATTACTGAACTATATGAAAATAAAAAAAACGTAACTTAGTTACAAACTACGGCGTGCAAACACTTTATTCAGTGACGCTTACGTGTGTAAGCGTCACTACAGATATTCCGATCTGGGTTATGACATGTTCGATATGCGTGACATCATTGGCGGTGAAGTGGCGCAGACGAATAGCGAAATTCTTCATGACCCGCTGAAGTATCGGAACATCGATGCTGTCGATGACCTGTAGAATGGCTGTTTTCAGCTCAGCAATGATTCTGGGGTTATTGCTGTTCACCTTATCTATATTAAAGACAAGCCCCACAAAAAGGAGTCGCATGTGTTCAGATCCGGAGACTATGGCTGCAATCCAGGCCCATGCCAGTGACCTCTCGGTACTCCAGAGTCAGAATGAGTCCCCATAGTGCTTCTCCAGGTCATCAAACGCTCTCCTGCTTCGATGGGGTCGAGCTCCGTCTCGCATGAACCACATCTTTTCGAAATCGGGGTCAGTTTTGATAATGGGGATGAAATCGTCTTCCAAAACCTTCACGTACCGTTTGGTAGTCACCGTACCATCAAGGAATGAGGGTGAAGAGACTTCTCGATGGCGAAATGCGGATTATCAGTCCCCCAAATGCGCCAATTTTGCTTATTGAAGAACACATCCAAATGAAATTGGGTTTCGTCGCTAAACCATACCATATCACATATTAATTTCCACCATGCCCCGCAGCCAATTGTGCAGTTTGAACCTTCTAACGCAAACCATTAACAAGTAATAACAATTTTATTTAATGTGGTTCAATAATTGTCACCCTGTATTAAACTTGTTTTACAATTCGTATGTTTTATTATTTTGTACTTTTTAAAACTTATGTAAAAAACAAATACGGTGGTTGTAATTAAAGACAGTAAGTAATTTTTTACAGCTGTGTATGATGGTAATTATTGTGTGAGCTATGTAGTGGAAACAGTTGTTACTGCAGGCTTTACAATGGAACATAGTTTAAAAAGTACAAAACATCTTGCTCAGAATACCTAAGTTAATACAATTTTTATCATGATCGTCTTACATACTAAGCATAGTTGAAGGAATTGGAGAGGACAAGACCGATGTTATAAGTAATCATACCAGCAACGGTATGTCAAGGGGACCAGAAACCTTTATGCTTTAAACTGATCTCTGTCGTAAGCTTCGAATAAGTATATATTACAATTTACATTGTTTGGTGTTAAAACTAATAGACTTTCAACTACAACACGCAATAATGTGGAAAATATATCATATTTGTCTCCAGGAACTTTGTATTCATAACGATATACAAGGAGTGTTACGATAACTAAGTCGTTATTGTCAGATCCGTGCGTCCGATGGGATAAAAAAAAAAAAAAATGGTTCAAATGGCTCTGAGCACTGAGCACTGAGGTCATCAGTCCCCTAGAACTTAGAACTACTTAAACCTAACTAACCTAAGGACATCACACACATCCATGCCCGAGGCAGGATTCGAACCTGCGACCGTAGCGGTCGCGCGGTTCCTGACTGAAGCGCCTAGAACCGCTCGGCCACACGGTCCGGCCCCGATGGGATCGGCGCACTGTAGTCGAATCCCAGAGGTTTTTAAATAGTTTCCTGCTCATTAAGCAGCATCCCGGAGAGACGACGCCCGATGGTAAAAATTTCAAACTCTACCAATAGGTCCATACGTATTACCTTCTCGCATGGATGGAGCATCCTCATACGTGAGAACAAAACACCACGCCCACTTTCAAGAAAGCGGGCAGCGGAGTCGGATCTTTCTGCCGTACTTTTATGAAGTAATGCGACGTGATCGCTAAATCTAGTTTGAAGATGTCTTATATCTGGATTGTCAATCTGACCTTTATAATGCTACTGACAGCTAAGTTGGGCTCGACTTGCAAGCGTAAAAGTTTTGCAGCCCCATTTCTGCGGCGTATCGGGCATGTTTTTGATGTTGCCTACATTTTGTTGCAATTATACGTTCTACTGAAAGAATTTCCGCAAGTGGTATTGTAGAAATTACTTCTTTAGTGGTACTATGACTGAATGAATTATATGTAACTTACCACAGTTCGGTCGTTTATGAGGAATTTGCAGATAATTATCACTGAAATGTAAAACCTGACTCTCTTTCTGGAGTTCATTTAATGTTATCGTTTCAGTGGTAACGGATAGACCTACAGCTGAGTCCCCATTCAGCCTAATGTTTTCTGCATATTATATGTCTACATCATACAAATGAATTCTGGAATATCTCCTATGACCGACTTTGTTGGGTCCTTTTGAACAGACTATAAACATTTATTTGAAGAACTCAGATGGAATTTTCGAACGATATATTTCATATTGTACACGGTAATTGCCGTTGAATATTTTATCATCAGCTGTAAAATCAATATTACGCAACTTACAAGTTACATGACCTCACAAGTAGTTTTACTTGATATTGGATATTTGGGTTTATAATTCTTTTAGATCGTACGGGAAAAGGCGACTAGTGCTGGAAGGGTGAAGTATAATGAGTACAATCTTAAGTATATTGAGCAGGAATCCTTATTATTGTCGTTACTGTATCTGTGTTCGCAGCTGCATTAGCAATTGAGTCATTAGCTGAGAAATCATCTTCACTCCAAAATGAGATCTAAGGAAAAACAAGAACATATTTCTCCTCGGCTGTCTTTTGTTTGTGATTTTTATCCTCAGTGACATGGATATTCGCGCCATAAAAAAAGAGAACATAAAAAAATTTTTACGCCACTTAGCAACATATTACTCTGAAATAGACAAATTTTATTTAGATTCATATAGAAGCTTCCTGTCTGCGAGAACAGCGATCAGCAAATGAATCTGACAACTACACTTCCCAAAAGAATTAAAGGATCACTTTTTGGAAACTCCATAATTGCCTACCATTGTGAAGCGTAAGTTTCAAATTGGGCTCAAAGGTGCGTACAAGCTTCCTCTGTAGTGATGCAAAAGAGTGGCGCCCTGCGACATCACTCTCGAGCTAGACAACGTTTCAAACAGCGAGATGTCGACGCATGCGAATAAAAGGCCACTGTCCAGAGGTTCATGTGGTGTGTAAGGCGGGTAAATGATGTTACACGGGCATCAAATTTCACCACAATTCTGCCAAAAGCCACCGTGGACGTTTCACACGATGTCAACATCTTCACAGTTCCGCTTACTCACATTTTACCCCTTCTTTTGATGCCTCTGTGAACGAGGCCAGAATCCCGACGCCCTCCTTTGAAATCGCGCAGTTTTCTCATGAATGGCCGAGGAAAACATTCCAGACACACTGCCTCTCAGAATTGACACGGAAAGGCCTCAGGGGGTGGCATAAAAGGCGTCAGTGATACCCTTTATCCTGGAACATAGATTCCCAAACATTTCATGGTCGAAAACGACAGCAACGACAGCAATAAGAAACAGGGCGACGTTCTTAACAACCTGTGATACTGTTGCCATCTACGGACGTTTCAACTTTTGTCTGAGGACATCGCAGGGCTGTAGACCCATTGAGACCTTTCAGAATCATTCGACGAAATGTGAATGTGATTCTAAGCATCAAAGGGTGCCTATGCATTTCTGACCTCCTGCTTTGTGCCCTCCTGTGACATGATCACAAAATTGAATACAACGGCACAGGATTCCTGTAAGAAGCCCCAGTTCGGCAAAACCCTCAGTGGCACCCGCCCACATTTATTGAGAGTTTTGAAAATGTTTCTTTACGGAGAACATTTGCCTAGGCGCCTGCAGGTAAGCAACCTCTTGATACCCCTGTGACTCCAGTGGCCTGCATGCAGCCACCTTGTATCACTTCACTGGTCGTCTCTGTATATGCTCATTTTTAAAATCGTCAATAAATTTGCCACCGAGGGTTTTGACGAACTGGAAGCCCTTAGAGGGCCCTTCTCCCTTTTATTCATGCATTTGTCAGTGTCGCAACAGTCCATGATCTCACCACAAGAACAGAGAAAACAGGTGCTGCTTCGGTCACGTTCAAATTTCGTCGTTGAACGGTCCCTAGCGGTTCCAACCTGCACACACGTGGAAAAATTGTGGTCCAACTGCTCTCCAAATGAGTACGATAACGTATAGTGGCGATACAGTCCGACAGTGTGCTTAGAGAAGGGTTGAAACGTCGGAGGGTGTCAGCAGTGTCAAAGGATGTGAAGAACATATTCCCGTTGCTCACTGCACTGAAAACCGACGGTTTCGACGGCGAAACGTGTGGGAATGAACGCTCCAGCGAAAGGGGTGGTTTCATTAGCTCCCTTTATGCCACCCCTGAGCCATTTTCGTGCTTAATCTGAGCAATGGTTTGTGTGCGATGTTTTCCTTGACCACACGCAAGAAAACCACGTGATTTCAACTCAGGGCGTCGCGATTCTGGCCTCCTTCGCAGAGGCGTCAAAATAAGGGGTAAAATGTGGGTAAGAGGGAGTGTGACCATTTTCAAGTCATGTGATACGTCAGTGGTGGCGTCGGGCAGAATTTTGGTGCCAACGTAATATCATTAACCGATCTTTAACGTCGCATGAACTTCTGAGCAGTGGCCTTTGTTCGCGGAGCCCGAGGGTGATCTCGCAGGGCACCATGCTTTTGCACTCTCACTGAGGAAGGGTGTACGCAACTTTGAGCCCAATTTGAAACTTATGCGTAGCAACGGGAAGCAATTACGGGGTTTCGAAAATGTGATCCTTTAATTCAGTTGTGCAGTGACTATCTACACTCCTGGAAATTGAAATAAGAACACCGTGAATTCATTGTCCCAGGAAGGGGAAACTTTATTGACACATTCCTGGGGTCAGATACATCACATGATCACACTGACAGAACCACAGGCACATAGACACAGGCAACAGAGCATGCACAATGTCGGCATTAGTACAGTGTATATCCACCTTTCGCAGCAATGCAGGCTGCTATTCTCCCATGGAGACGATCGTAGAGATGCTGGATGTAGTCCTGTGGAACGGCTTGCCATGCCATTTCCACCTAGCGCCTCAGTTGGACCAGCGTTCGTGCTGGACGTGCTGACCGCGTGAGACGACGCTTCATCCAGTCCCAAACATGCTCAATGGGGGACAGATCCGGAGATCTTGCTGGCCAGGGTAGGTGACTTACACCTTCTAGAGCACGTTGGGTGGCACGGGATACATGCGGACGTGCATTGTCCTGTTGGAACAGCAAGTTCCCTTGCCGGTCTAGGAATGGTAGAACGATGGGTTCGATGACGGTTTGGATGTACCGTGCACTATTCAGTGTCCCCTCGACGATCACCAGTGGTGTACGGCCAGTGTAGGAGATCGCTCCCCACACCGTGATGCCGGGTGTTGGCCCTGTGTGCCTCGGTCGTAAACAGTCCTGATTGTGGCGCTCACCTGCACGGCGCCAAACACGCATACGACCATCATTGGCACCAAGGCAGAAGCGACTCTCATCGCTGAAGACGACACGTCTCCATTCGTCCCTCCATTCACGCCTGTCGCGACACCACTGGAGGCGGGCTGCACGATGTTGGGGCGTGAGCGGAAGACGGCCTAACGGTGTGCGGGACCGTAGCCCAGCTTCATGGAGACGGTTGCGAATGGTCCTCGCCGATACCCCAGGAGCAACAGTGTCCCTAATTTGCTGGGAAGTGGCGGTGCGGTCCCCTACGGCACTGCGTAGGATCCTACGGTCTTGGCGTGCATCCGTGCGTCGCTGCGGTCCGGTCCCAGGTCGACGGGCACGTGCACTTTCCGCCGACCACTGGCGACAACATCGATGTACTGTGGAGACCTCACGCCCCACGTGTTGAGCAATTCGGCGGTACGTCCACCCGGCCTCCCGCATGCCCACTATACGCCCTCGCTCAAAGTCCGTCAACTGCACATACGGTTCACGTCCACGCTGTCGCGGCATGCTACCAGTGTTAAAGACTGCGATGGAGCTCCGTATGCCACGGCAAACTGGCTGACACTGACGGCGGCGGTGCACAAATGCTGCGCAGCTAGCGCCATTCGACGGCCAACACCGCGGTTCCTGGTGTGTCCGCTGTGCCGTGCGTGTGATCATTGCTTGTACAGCCCTCTCGCAGTGTCCGGAGCAAGTATGGTGGGTCTGACACACCGGTGTCAATGTGTTCTTTTTTCCATTTCCAGGAGTGTATAAATTATTTTTAAAAAAGTCTTCATTTTATACTGTAGCAAATATGCTATACTTATATTTTGGATTATTATGGAAGTAACGAACAAAATAACACACCTGTTCACACATCAATAGACCCACATCTCGTGTACAGAAAAACAGGTTTAAAATTCTTCGTATCACGCTTTCACTTGCAAAATAAGCAAACAGCAACACTAACATTCTAAATTACGTAACGCATTTGGCAAAGACATGAGCAAAGATACAGAGATTTAATATAAGCAGAGACAGATATGTTATAAATAAGCAGTATGGAAGTCAAGGAAGCATTCTCGATCAAGTACTGCTTCCACCTGTATTATCTTTACAGAATTGTAAGGATAAAATTTTCATGAACCAAAAACATTGCACTGTGGACTGTGAGGCTAAATTTACGTCCAGTAGGCTTTGTAACAAACATACAATTATTTAAGTGTAGAATATTACGCCAGTGTCGTATGTTTTTTCATTCATAATGTGTGAAATATTCCACTAAACAATAAATTAATGTAATTATTTAATTAGTCAAATGACTGCGAAATATACTAATTACCTTTGTTTTTGTTTTGTGGTATACAGTCGCATTTATAAAGTCATAGAAGAACATCAATAAAAATTTAGAAATAGTAAATATAATGAAACAGGAAATGTGTATCACGGGCTAGAAATTCGTATTAGATATGTTGTAACCAACCTGGGACTCAATGCTCCATCCTTGTACTGTCTATAATACTTGGAACATCAAATAATAATTTGTAAGGTGTTTGACACCTTCATTGTGATCACCAAACAAGAATCCAGCCAACTGACAGCGTTATGAAACGTGTACGTTCTTCCAACAAGTGTTGTATTGGTAGTTGTACGTTACAAATACCACACCGTATTGACGGCACTCGTGAAGAATCAGCCTACACAGAAAAGGACAGAGCTTTATATGAAGAAGAGTTAAAATGACTTGATCTTTTTCCAATCAAGCGCAGTTTATTTTCTCCCTTTTCCAACCATATTTTCTCTCAACGCTGCATATCTCTGTGCCTAAACAAAAAGCAGGGGGACGTTGCACGTAGAGTGTAGCCGAGTAAGGATCATGCAAGTTCCTGTTGAATCCGCTATTTCATTGCCTCAAATTTCTACGTGTCCAAAACCAAGGGATTAGTTCCTCCACTTCTGACTATTGTAGGTAAATGAAACTATCCAGGATAGCACGGACTGGTTTATGTGCTCAGAGGGTGCACTCGATGGTGTGAACCGAAATCGGGGAATCAGGGCTTATGAGACATTGGAGAACGCAGATAGTCTCATCTGTTCCATTCACACACAGACAGTATTAATTAATTTGGTTTGCATTCAGTCATATGGATTACCGGTGACTCTGGAGGCTAAAATAGTCCGTGCTGATGACGCATCACGAGGAACTACCGGCCATATGAACTAAGGTCAATTATCAGCCCCAGCACCAATTGCGCTGTGATTGTAGGGTCCTTTGGCCGGCCTAGTTCCAAAATGCATCAACTATATCCAGATGCATAGGTACAGACAATCTGTACACCTGACATCCATAAACCAAAGGGAGTGCGTGAAAGCTTAATAGGTTTTTGGAATAGATACTGTATCCGACGAACGTTTAGTACTTACGGTACTGATGTTATTTTACATAAAATCTTCTGCCTGAAGCCTATTATTGCTGCGTATACACCCTAAGTTTAGGGGTAGCATCTTCGATTAGTAATTAGAACGTCGTCTGTTCCGTGTTCGAATCCCGCCACTGCTTAAATTTTGAATAAAAATTTCCGACATAAGAAGTCATCCTAGTTCTGCCAATGGCTTTGTCAAAGAGGACGGAGGAACGGACAGAGGTTCAGGGTACTCTCTTCCCCTTGCGGAGGAAATTGCCTCTAAAAGTCGGAAGAATCAGCAATGATTATCGGCATAAGGATGCAGAAGGCAATGGAAACCATTGCATTAAAGTCACATTATGTGTATCCACAGCACATGTGACATGTAATTGAAAAGTATCATTACGTTCTCTCCATTGACAAGGGATTCCGAAATAGTCCTACATTCACATCTCCGGGACGGGACTGCAAAGAGGGACATGACAATGATAAAAATCAAATAATCAACGAAAGGATAAAGTTTTCAGAGTCGGGGCGTAGATTGTCAGAAGTTTGAAGATTGTAGGGAAGCTAGAAAATCTGAAAAGGGAAATGCAAAGGCTCAATCTAGATACAGTGGGGGTCAGTGAAGTGAAATGGAATACAGCGAGCGCCAATGCTGCCAGCTAAATAAAAGATTCTAACTACCGAAGGCACTAACTACTGATAGACATAGTTAGCAAATGAAAGATTTTGGCTGGCCGCGGTGGTCTAGCGGTTAAGGCGCTCAGTCCGGAACCGCGCGACTGCTACGGTCGCAGGTTCGAATCCTGTCTCGGGCATGGATGTGTGTGATGTCCTTAGGTTGGTTAGGTTTAAGTAGTTCTAAGTTCTAGGGGACTGATGACCACATATGTTAAGTCCCATAGTGCTCAGAGCCATTTGAACCATTTTTTTGAAAGATTTTGATAGAGAACAAACAATGTATTTACGTTAATAATGTTCCAAAGTCATCATATATACCTATCAATTAATGGCAACCATCTTTACAAATTTCCTTCTTCTGGCGTACACACGTCCAGATCGTCCGCTTATAGTAACCTCTCAAAACTCTTGACATCTCTCTCTCCACATCCACCACTGTTGGCGGCTCACATCCAACTGCCCAACGCTACGGGCTGTTCACTTCTTCTGGCGTACACACGTCCAGATCGTCCGCTTATAGTAACCTCTCAAAACTCTTGACATCTCTCTCTCCACATCCACCACTGTTGGCGGCTCACCTCCAACTGCCCAACGCTACGGGCTGTTCACATCCAACTGCCCAACACTACACAAGCGAATATTCCAACAATGCGTCCAACGAGCCACAGAATGCACACAGCACAGTCAGTGATTTTCATACACAGCGCTACGTGGCGTTACCAGCATAAAAACCTAAACAGCCTACTTACAGTTTGAAGGTTGTAGGGAAGCTAGAAAATCTGAAAAGGGAAATGCAAAGGCTCAATCTAGATATAGTGGGGGTCAGTGAAGTGAAAAGAAGGCAAAGATTTCTGGCCAGACGAGTATTGAGTAATATTAACAGCAGCAGAAAATGGCATAACGGGAGTAGCATTCGTTATGAATAGGTAAGTAGGGCAGAGAGTGTGTTACTGTGAACATTTCAGTGATAGGGTTGTTCTCATCAGAATCGAAAACAATCCAACACCAAAAACTACAATTCAGGTATATATACCGACGTCGAAGGCGAATCTGAAGAGACTGAGAAAGTATATGAAGATAGTGAACGAGTAATTCAATACGTAAAAGGAGATGAGAATCTAATAGTCCTGGGGGACTGGAATGCGGTTGTAGGGGAAAAAGCAGAAGAAGGGCTTACGAAAGAATACGGGCTACGTACTAGGAATTAGAGGGGAGAAAGACAAATTGAGTTCTACAATAAATATTAGCTATCAATAGCGAATACTCTGTTCAAGAGCCACAAGAGGAGGAGGTATATTTGGAAAAGGCCGGGAGATACGGGAAGATTTCAGTTAGATTACATCATGGTCAGGCAGAGATTCCGAAATAGCATACTGAATTGTGAGACATACCCAGGGGCAGATACAGATTTAAATCACAATGCATAAGTGATTTAGTAGGCTGAAATTTAAGAGATTAGTTAGGATGAATCAATACTCAAAGAAGCTGGATACGGAAGCACTAAGGAATGAAGAGATAAGCTCTCTAAGACTATAGGTAGAGCGGTAGGCAGTTCAGTAGAAGAGGAAATGACATCTCTACAAGGGGCAATCGAAGAAGTCGGAAAGAAAAACATAGCTCAAAGTAGGTAACTGCGAAGTAACCATGGATAACAGAAGACATAATTCAGATGATCGGTGAAAGAAGGACGCACAAAAATGTTCAGGAAAATTCAGCAACGCATTAATACAAGTCATTTAGAAATGAAATAATAGGAAGCGCATGGAAGTTAAAGCGAAATTACTCTATGAAAAATGCGAAGAATTTGAAATAGAAATGATTGTCGGAAGGACTGACTCAGTGAGTGGAAAAGTAAAAACAAACTTCGTTGAAATTAAAAGCAAAGGTGATAACATTAAGAGTACAATGGGGATTCCACTGTTAAACGCAGAGGATAGAGTGAATAGGAGGAGAAAGTACAATGAAGGCCTCTATGAGTTGGATGACTTACTTGACGATGTGGAAAAGAATAAGGAGGAGTCAACAAGGAAGAAATAGAAGAGCTGTGGTAGATTTAAGATCAAATAAGGCAGAAACAACAGCTAACATTCCATCGGAAGTTGTAAAATCACTGGGGAAGTGGCAACAAAACGATTATTCACGTTGGTGTGTAGAATGTATGAGTCTGGTGATACACCATTAGACTTTCGGAAAAACATCATCTACAAAATTCTTTAGAATGCAAGAGCCGCCAAGTGCGAGAATTATCGCACACTGAGCTTCACAGCTCATGCATCAAAACTGCCGA
Source organism: Schistocerca cancellata (assembly GCF_023864275.1). Taxonomy (NCBI): domain Eukaryota; kingdom Metazoa; phylum Arthropoda; class Insecta; order Orthoptera; family Acrididae; genus Schistocerca; species Schistocerca cancellata. The sequence goes on from NC_064631.1 coordinate 401,443,297, forward strand.
TAAGAATAATATATAGAAGAATGGAAAAGAAAACTGAGTATTTGTTAGGTGACGATGAATTTGGCTTTAGGAAAGGTGAAGGCACCTGAGAGGCTGTTCTGGCGTTACAGCTGATAATGGAAGCAAGACTTAAGAAAATCAAGACACGTTCATAGGATCTGTCGATCTGGAGAAAACGTTCGCTAATGTCAAATGGTGCAAGAGGTTCAAAATTCTGAGAAAAAATGGGTAAACATTAAGGAAAGACGGGTAATATACATACAATATGTGCAAGAGCCAAGAGGAAACAATAAGAGTGGAAGACCAGAACGAAGTGCTTGGATTAAAAACGTTGTAAGACGCGGATGTAGTTTTTCGCCGCTTGTGTACAATCTATACATTGAAGAAGCAATGTTGGAAATAAAATAAAGATTGAAGAGTGAGATTAAAATTCAAGTGAATCAGATTCGCTGATGACATTGCTATTCTCAGTGAAAGTGAAGAATAATTACAGGACGTGTTGGATGGAATGAAGAGTCAAATGAGCACAGAATATAGATTGAGACTAAATCGAGGAAAGACGAAAGTAATGCGGAGTAACAGACATGAGAATAGCGACAAACGTAACATCAGGATCGGTGATCACGGCGTAGATGAAGTTAAGGAATTCCACTACATAGGCAGCAGAATAATCCATGAAGGATGGAGCAAGGATGACATGAAAAGCAGATCTGCACTGGCAAAAAGGTCATCCCTGGTCAAGAGATGTCAACTAGTAGCAGACATAGTCGTTAATTTGAGGAAGAAATTTCAGAGAATGTACGTTTGGAGCACGTCATTGTATGGTAGTGAAACGCTGACTATTGGAGAACCGGAAAAGAATCGAAGCATTTGAGATGAGGTGCTACAGAAGAATGTTGAAAAATTGGGTTGACTGATAAAATAAGGAACGAGGAGGTTCTCGGCAGATCGGCGAGCGCTATCTAATATGTTCCAAAACACCGCGCATAAAAACGGGATTTTGTGGATAGCCCTTGAGCTAGGGACCATTAGTATACCAACCAGAAGCGTGTCTTTCTGCAGCTATTCTACAGTGCGGGATCAAAATTTAAATATTACTCACTTTGTCCAGCTTAGGCAAATCGAGCAAGTCGGTTGGTTCTTTTTACATTAGATGTCGTCTATTGTGCGCCTTAAGGGACTTATGGAGGCACCATTTAGTTCATGGGCGGTTCTCGTGAAAACTAGAAAAAGCATGGTTTTTGGGTATCAAAACCGAGCGGCGAACTGAAAGACGGCTAGCACAGCAAATGGCTGAAATTTTGACGGTATATTCCTAAGATCCAGATCTCGAACAACCATGAAATTTTACTTTAAATGCGAACATTTTAGGTTAGGCTTTACCGTGACTGTTATTGACATTAAATGAAACAACAAGTTTACTGTTACCAGTCACTGTTTTATTTATCTCCACGACGCGTTTCAAAGGTTTAAACCTCCATCATCGGGTGGATTTACGTTAGTTATTATGACATTTGTATGCGTATTGTGTTATGATTTTTTGGAAGAACTTGTGGCACTGTCTAGTGGAGAAACAAGACACTATTTCAGAACATGGTTTTGGGTTTCTTCTGACAAAAAAATTAATTTATATCTAACGGTAAACATAAAATAAGTAAAATAGAGTACCCCCAGTGGCCAAGGTTCCTTTCGCTGTCATAACACATCACACTTATACTGTCGTATTTGTAAACAAATATGGTGTCAGGAAACTGCTGAGTGCAAGGTTCGTATAGCAGAAGAGAGGGCATTATCGCAAAGTACACAGAATATACATCGTAACAACATTATTACGGAATAATTTTTTTTAATGATTTGGAGGTGTTTGTTTTCAGGTGTCGAATACATGTGTTGGAACAAATACTTCAGGTGGCATATAAATCCGATTTTGACAGGTTAAAACAGCTTGGACTTCATACTCGTTTATACAGTCAGGTGAAATGTTAAAATGGCTTAAAGTTCATAGTCGTTTATAACAATCAGGTGAAATGTTACAGACTTTAAGTACAATACTCATATTGGCTACAGCGGTAAAATTACACATAAATAAAAATTTTGATTGGGATTAATAGATAGATATGAAAGGTTAGGCAGAAGGAGAGGAAGAGAAAGAGAAAGTGAGAGGGAGAGACGGGGTGGAAAGAGTGATTATATGAGAGCAAACTTTACATGACAAGGGGTCTTAAGTTTATATCTGTTACATATATTAGCTTCCTAAAGGTTGCTTTAAAATATGCAGAAGGATGAACAATTTGTGCCAGCAGTTGATGTACATATAGTTTCAAGCTGACAACGGGTACAAGCTGTTGCTGTGATGAAATATCTGTAAATGAGGTCAATCACTTGTACTCTTGGCGGCTGTCTTGATAACATGACTAAATATTTATGGTAAATATTGAGGTGTGTGTGTGTGTGTGTGTGTGTGTGTGTGTGTGTGTGTGTGTGTGTGTGCAATTTTAATGATGTAGGCAGTTGTTGAAAACAGAGATGATACTATTGTAAATATTGTGATTTTTGTCATTTAAGATGGATTCAGGTTGTTTTGTTTGGTGTTTGTATATTTGGAGTGTTTCAAGGATGTCTAGTTTTCTGCCTTTTGGTTGGATGTGTAGGGTGCTGATACTTGTGTTGTTAACATGGTGTTTTGATTCATGCAGGTGGGGGGCTATTGCTGATGTGTAGTATTTGAGATTAAACTTGTTGTTTCATTTAACCTTGAAATTGTTCTTGGTATATTCATCCATTTCAGAGATACAGAGATTCACGAAAAATGCGCAAGTAATATCCGGTGCGAGGCGAAAATGTAGTTTATAATGTGGCGCAGAGGCTTCTACCTGAAAAGTGGGGTAAGAGCTACCTCATTCTACCTTCCTCAGCACCTTTAAAAATTCTACCATAATTTTGGCGTGTGAACACATTCGCGCTTTTTTATGCTGAGAGAGAAAGAGACAGCGGCAGTGGGAACAAGATGGAAAAGTAATAAAGATTGTAGACAGTGGTTGTGGTATGCAAAGAGCGAAGGAAGAATGTGAGAGAAAGAGAGGGATGCAGTAACAGTGGAACATAGTTGACAGTGACAGAACAGTGCCAGCCGTAGAAGATTAAAGAGAAGGATAAATTGGAAGTGGGTGAGAGCTATTGATAATGAGAAACAGTAAGGAATAGAGAGATAGTGACAGTGAGAAGAGACAGCAAAAATGACGAGACATGAATGACGTAGTAGCAGTAAGAGAGCGCAAGAGGGAGAGGGAACAATAAGAGTAGACAGTGATAGGCGGACAGAACGAAGGAGACTCTCGCTGTGAGACTGGAGACGGCGACAGAGACTTAGAAAGAGATAATGACAATGACTTGGGCTGAATGAGTGTGCGAGAATGAGCAAATGGGTGTGGATGGGCATGAGCGACTTACAGCGATGGACTAGTGGGTGTGAGCGAGGTACAGTTACGGGAGCTCTTGCGAGTGAGCGATGAGTTATATGTTGAAAAGTACGCGAATATGTTGACATACCAAAGTATTTGGAAAATTTATTAAATGTTCTGAGGAAGGTGGAATAACGCAGCTAGTGCCACACTTTACAATCAGTCTTTTAAAACAGGAGCATATTAGCCTATTTTTTCGCTGGTTCATCTACATCTACGTCATTACTGTGCTATTCACAATAAAGTGCCTGGCAGAGGGTTTAATGAACCACCTTCAAGTTGTCTCTCTACCGTCACACTCTCGAACGGTGCGTGGGAAAACGAGCACTTAAATTTTTCTGGGTTCTAGGCGCTCAGTCCGGAGCCGTGCGACTGCTACGGTCGCAGGTTCGAATCCTGCCTCGGGCATGGATGTGTGTGATGTCCTTAGGTTGGTTAGATTTCAGTAGTTCTAAGTTCTAGGGGACTGATGACCATAGATGGTAAGTCCCATAGTGCTCAGAGCCAAATTTTTCTGTGCGAGCCCTGATTTCTCTTATTTTATCGTGATGATCATTTCTCCCTGTGTAGGTGGGTGCCAACAGAATGTTTTCGCAATCGGGGGAGAAAACAGGTGACTAAAATTTCACGAGAGGATCCCGTTTCAACGAAAAACGCCTTTGTTTTAATGATTGCTACTCCAATTCACGTATAATGTCTCCCCTACTTCGCGATAATACAAAATGAACTGCCCATCTTTGTATTTTTTCGACCTCATCCGTCAGTCCCATCTGATGTGGATCCCACACTGCACAGCAATACTCCAGAATAGGGAGGACAAGCGTGGTGTAAGCAGTCTCTTTAGTAGACCTGTTGCACCTTCTAAGTGTTCTGCCAATGAATCACAAAATTTGGTTGGATCTACCCACAGCATTATCTATGTGATCGTTCCAATTTAAGGTATTTGTAATTATAATCCCTAAGTATTTAGTTTAATTTACAGCCTTCAGATTTGTGTGACTTATCGCCTAATCGAAATTTAGCGGATTTCTTTTAGTACTCACGAGAATAACTTCACACTTTTCTTTGTTCAGGGTCAATTGCCACTTTTCGCACCATACAGATGTCTTATCTAAATCATTTCGCAATTCGTTTTGGTCATCTGATGACTTTACAAGACGGTAAATAACAGCATCATCTCCAAACAATCTAAGACGGCTACTCAGATTGTCTCCTATGTCGTTAATATACACTCCTGGAAACTGAAATAAGAACACCGTGAATTCATTGTCCTAGGAAGGGGAAACTTTATTGACACATTCCTGGGGTCAGATACATCACATGATCACACTGACAGAACCACAGGCACATAGACACAGGCAACAGAGCATGCACAATGTCGGCACTAGTACAGTGTATATCCACCTTTCGCAGCAATGCAGGCTGCTATTCTCCCATGGAGACGATCGTAGAGATGCTGGATGTAGTCCTGTGGAACGGCTTGCCATGCCATTTCCACCTAGCGCCTCAGTTGGACCAGCGTTCGTGCTGGACGTGCTGACCGCGTGAGACGACGCTTTATCCAGTCCCAAACATGCTCAATGGGGGACAGATCCGGAGATCTTGCTGGCCAGGGTAGTTGACTTACACCTTCTAGAGCACGTTGGGTGGCACGGGATACATGCGGACGTGCATTGTCCTGTTGGAACAGCAAGTTCCCTTGCTGGTCTAGGAATGGTAGAACGATGGGTTCGATGACGGTTTGGATGTACCGTGCACTATTCAGTGTCCCCTCGACGATCACCAGTGGTGTACGGCCAGTGTAGGAGATCGCTCCCCACACCGTGATGCCGGGTGTTGGCCCTGTGTGCCTCGGTCGTATGCAGTCCTGATTGTGGCGCTCACCTGCACGGCGCCAAACACGCATACGACCATCATTGGCACCAAGGCAGAAGCGACTCTCATCGCTGAAGACGACACGTCTCCATTCGTCCCTCCATTCACGCCTGTCGCGACTCCACTGGTGGCGGGCTGCACGATGTTGGGGCGTGAGCGGAAGACGGCCTAACGGTGTGCGGGACCGTAGCCCAGCTTCATGGAGATGGTTGCGAATGGTCCTCGCCGATACCCCAGGAGCAACAGTGTCCCTAATTTGCTGGGAAGTGGCGGTGCGGTCCCCTACGGCACTGCGTAGGATCCGACGGTCTTGGCGTGCATCCGTGCGTCGCTGCGGTCCGGTCCCAGGTCGACGGGCACGTGCACCTTCCGCCGACCACTGGCGACAACATCGATGTACTGTGGAGACCTCACGCCCCACGTGTTGAGCAATTCGGCGGTACGTCCACCCGGCCTCCCGCATGCCCACTATACTCCCTCGCTCAAAGTCGGTCAACTGCACATACGGTTCACGTCCACGCTGTCGCGGCATGCTACCAGTGTTAAAGACTGCGATGGAGCTCCGTATGCCACGGCAAACTGGCTGACACTGACGGCGGCGGTGCACAAATGCTGCGCAGCTAGCGCCATTCGACGGCCAACACCGCGGTTCCTGGTGTGTCCGCTGTGCCGTGCGTGTGATCATTGCTTGTACAGCCCTCTCGCAGTGTCCGGAGCAAGTATGGTGAGTCTGACACACCGGTGTCAATGTGTTCTTTTTTCCATTTCCAGGAGTGTAGATAAGGAACAATAGAGGGCCTACAACACTTCCTTGGCGAACGCCGGACATTATTTCTGTTTTACTAGATGACTTTCCGTCTATTACTACGAACTGTGACCTTTCTGACAGGAAATCACGAATCCAGTCGCACAACTGAGGCAATATTCCATAGACACGCAGTTTGCTTAGAAGGCGCTTGTGAGGAACGGTGTCGAAAGCCTTCTGGAAATCTAAAAATATGGAGTCAATTTGACATCCCCTGTCGATAGCGCTCATTACTTCATGAGTTGTTCTGGTGTAGGCAGTATATTTTTCATTTTCCATTGATCCTTTTTTTAAATTTCCACTGGTGAATTACAGCTGAAGATTAGTAATTAACCAAATACACTTTTATCCAGGATGAATACTTTGAATTCACACACCTTTTTAAAAATGTCCGTCCAAAAAGCCGTCTTCAGCAAGGTGGTATGTCTATTGTCAGTTCTACAGCACGAAAGCTGTAACTGCCTAACAACCTATCATCGCTGGCGAAATTACGCGGGGAATGATACAGGATGAAACAGATTTACGAGATGTACCCATTAAGTTTTACGAGAATCGCAGCTAAGTACTAGAAGAAGAAGAAAGCAAGACTAACGTTTAGCATATCGTCAGGAACAATGTCTTTAGATATGGGGCATAAACTAGTGTTGGGAAAGGATGGGGAAGTGATTCAATTGTGTGACATCCCTGCGCTTGTCTTATTAGAGAAACCACGGGTAACCTAAATCTGAATGATCGGATAGGGATTTGAGTCTCTGGTCGCTCCACATACAAGCCGTGCCATATATCGAAACTGATACAGTGCTTTGCTAATCGTGCACCTTCAGATGGTTCCAGTAGTTTAAACACCAACAACAAAGCAACTGTCCATCGTAAATAAGAAATGACTTATTATGGACAATATAACACACGTGTGTGTAAATCCAAAATGGCTAACGTACGCTATGTAGAGCTAAGTTTTTGTCGTTACTGCCTGAGCTCCAAACCAATACTAAAGGCTACTGAATGACTTATGATAAGCCCTGTGTTCAAAATAATGGGTGGAAGATATTTGCGAGCTTATTTATTAAGGTACTAATCATAGTGCGAAGAGAAAGATGCAAAGTACCATGTTAGTTTCTGCAAACTGTGTCCCATTCTCAACGCACTAATGGATATGCTATGCTTTAGCGTAACACTTGATCGATGGACTTGTGTATTTAATGCGGCGCACGTTACAGCGATTTGATGGAAGCAGCGGGATTACTTAGGAAACACGGAACTAGATTAGCACTCAGCAGTTTTCCAGATAACTCTTGGATACGATAATATTCCTGATAACGACATCCGGGATCGGTACCACTTCAAATGGTAAACGACGCATTATTCACGCTTCAGACAATTAATAGCGTTGTGTGCTAACTTACTCGTGAATTACCATAGCGCAAACGAACAAAACTGATTGTACGGGCATCTTTCCGTCATTAATTCTTAAAAGTAAACATCCTTTACGTCTTCCTGTGAATAACCCACTTCATGACGCCGTCTGTTTGACCGCGCATATACTAGTGAATTCATTCACCAGCTTCATGCTATCTGAATGCCTCCGCGTCATTTCTGGTGGTAGCTCCATGTGTTGTCCTATTCTCTGTTCTTGAGAAGCAAAAAAAGTCATAACATCTAATTCTATTGTTAACAGTTTATTTCTGACCACCTTGCACTTGCTTTCGTTTGAAAGTGGAACATTTGCAGTAGTTACACAGAGCCAGTGAACTTTTTCTGCAAAGGCTAACTCCAACTCCAGTTAGTCAGTTCCACAGTAGCTGATGACGTTTGGTCGAGAGTTCCAATTTCGTGACATTCACACTATACAGATTAGGGTGGCAACAGCAATAAAATAAGAACTTGTTATAAAGCTGGACCAGTTTCAGGAAATCGAACATCTAACTGAAAACAGCTTGAGCATGAAAAGCTGGCCGCTGGTGGCCGAGCGGTTCTAGGCGCTTTAGTCTGGAACCGCGCGACCGCTACGGTCGCAGGTTCGAATCCTGCCTCGGGCATGGATGTGTGTGATGTCCTTAGGTTAGTTAGGTTTAAGTAGTTCTAAGTTCTAGGGGACTGATGACCTGAGATGTTAAGTCCCATAGTGCTCAGTGCCATTTGAGCATGAAAATAATTATAGAATTCGGGCTGAGATTGATTAATTTCAGATTTTCACTTAGTTTCATCTACATCTAAAGAGTGTCCTAGGAGGAATGGCCAGTATTCAGGGATATGACAGGAAAGCTCAATCGAAGAAACAAACTTCATATGCCATTTTCCGAATGGTTTCCTTGATAGCACACATTTAATGTGCATTTCTTTTTGAGCTGGTGGCGTTCACTTATGTTATTCGTTGTTACCAGCAGCATTTTAGCTTCATAAGGTATGTTCTTTCACTTTCAGCAGCCGTCGGTTCTAAGCACAGAGGTGTTCGCAGGATGCTCGTATGAAATTAGGCTTTCAGTCGTTTCATTTGCCGAAAAATTTGTTATAGGGATTACTGATTTTCTTGGAAGTACTATCCTACCAATAACAAACGAAGTAAAGCAAACAGTGAACTCAGGTGCTTGAGCACGGACTTACAGATAAAATTTTCAGTTAACGTCTAATTATTAATTCAAACATTGGGATTTTATCGTATGATCTCATCCTGAAAATGAGCTATTTAAACGACATCGTTAAACGGTACCCTTGATTTCTGTTCCTGGGAAGGATCAATTAATTTACATTCCGTCGTTTCTCGTAGGATTCTTCGTACCCCGTTTATCACTTTCTGTTTGATTGACACCTCAACTTTTTTGAGGAATTTGCGTATTGCTGCCTCAGCAGACTCATTCACTCATTTAATTCAGCAATTATATGTACGTTGCACCTTACATTAGCGACTCCCTCCTTCAGATGAATGTGCTGTTAATTCATTTTCAGGACAGTCATTGTTTTCGTGTGATGAACATACTTTTAAAATTTAGCTACTTATGCTATTAGGGTTATTGCAAATTTTGGTGATAAACATATCAGTAAATTAGCCTACTAATGCCTATTTTCATTCACTGCTTTCATATGGCATCATATTTTGGGGCAATTCGTCATTAAGAGAGAAAGTATTCATTGCACAAAAGCGTTAATCAGAAGCCCACCCAAGATCACCTTGCAGACATTTATTTAAAGAACCCGGTATATTCACAGAATCTTCGCAATACATATATTCACTTATGAAATTTGTCATTAATAATCCATCCCAGTTCAAAAAGGACAGCGAAGTGCATAGCTACAACACTAGAAGAAAGGATGATATTCACTATTCTGGATTAAATCTCACTTTGGCGCAGAAAGGGGTGAATTATGCTGCCCCAAAAATCTTTGGTCATTTGCCAAATAGTATTAAGAGTCTGACAGATAGCCAACTATAATTTAAAAGCATATTAAAAGAATTTCTGAATGACAACTCCTTCTACTCAATAGATGAATTCTTAGATGTGAAGTAGTAACTGTAAAAAAATGTTAATTAATTATTTTGTGTAAAGAAAACTTATGTTAAAGTGACACGTTCCACATCATTACGAAATGTTGTATTCATGATCTATGGAACAAGGATTAATGTATGTATGTATGTATGTAGAGAATCCAAAGATATGCCAGAATATATGAATCCTCTCTGATGTCCCAGGAGTAACTCTTGGGGTTCCAGTTTTTGCTGCGATCACTTGCTTTGTTTTTAAATCGTGCTGTGTAGTACTTTGCAGTATTACGCAAGTATTCTACAATTATGGGTGTTGTTATATGCATTCTTCCATATTTTTAGACCTGTGAGCTGTTTACGAGTACTTGGTGGAGAGCACTTCTTTACTTTATTTTTGAATGTTTTATAAAAGTCCATTGACAGAATTAAGGTTAGTTGATCTTTTATATGTAGCGCTCTGATCTTTTTGAGACCTTTTGATGCAAGCTTCCTGGCTTCTATAATATTTTCCTTGCTCTTACTATTATTTTGTAGCGTTCCAGATATTCTAAGCTTATTATTAACGCATCACAATCATCATTCCACCAGGCATGATTACATTTCTTTTTAAGATAATAGCTTCTTCTGCAGTCTAAATGACTTACTTTTGAAGCTGTCCCCAACACTTAGGTAATCTGTTTTCCAAAAGTGTGTTGAAATAATTTTTCTAGAAAACTTTTCTATGTCAAACTCTTTGGGTTGGTATGGTTCCTTTGTCCTAAATATTTGTCTAATCTAGTATTGAATAATAGATATGCAGTGTTCTGAATGAAAACCGGCACTTTTAGCATATTTTACATTGAGTACTTCCATTCCAGAGTCTGTGGTTATAGCAACGTGATCGAGTTGTTTTTCACCACAAATCGGATTTAGTGATAGCCATGTAGTTCGTTTTCTGTGAAGTTATTTGAAGAATTTAGCTTTTAGAATTCTGTTATGCAGTCTGCACAGACTTAAGTCTTTCTTCGTTTTCGTTGGTTCTTTTACGCGCAAGTAGTTTTCCGACTATGGATCTGTAATGACATTCTTTGGCAATGTGTGCATTAAAGTCTCCAAGTAGTATTGCTGTGTCTTTCGATGGAATGCGATACGTTTTGCCAAAAATTTTCTGGTTGCTCTTTATGCGTTCTATTTTTCTCTTTTGTTGGTGGATATGTATTTAAAATAGTGTAAACTTTGATGATTTAAATGTCAGGGTGTAAAGTATTTCATTAATTGTTTTAAATTCTGTTATTGAGTTTAATATGTTATTGTATACAATGATACCTGTTCCCAATTAAGGTATATTCTTCATAATTCTTTTGCGAATTTCCCTTTAAATATCCTGAATCCTTCTCAATCGAAGGGATGTTCATCATTAATTATTACATCCTGTAGTGCTACTTTTTCTAGAAAGAGTAATAAATTTTTAATTTTTCCTGTTTTTAAGAGTTAATTTTCAGTGGAAGTGGCATGGTTATGTATGTTTCTGTGTTTGATTTTATAGGTTTGTTGTCTAAGTCAGGTTTCAGAATTCTTCGGCCCACCCTTTGCTCGGTGTTGTAGGTCAGTAGAAAATGAATCTGTACTTTTCATTTCCTTGGAAATAGTTACTCCCTAGGAGTAAAATCTCTTACCAAGTCCATGTCCATTGTTGACTGCTTATAGAGTTAGGGGAGCAAGTCTCCTAGAGATGATACTCGACGTTGTTATCTCCGGGGAAGTTGTTTCCAGCCGCACCTCTGATGAGAAAACGCTGATCACTTTGCCGATTCTTGCAGTCAGACGGAATGCGGATTTTTTTCTTGAGTTGCTCCGCCGTTCTAAGAACCATTCTTTCCGCTTTCACTGCTGTTGAAGACTTCACTGCAACCCTAGCATGGAGCCCTCACAGGGTGCTGTCACCCGGACCAGAAGACCTCCGCCTTTTTACGAGGATGTTGCTCATCACCCTCCATCATAGCTTGCGTGAGGAGGCCCTGGCTTGGGACCGGCATAGCGGAGTTAATAATTGTGTAATAACAAGCAATCAACAAATAAACATAATTACCGTTTTCTGTGAATAAGGAAATCTGGATGTGTTAAATAAGTGCTACATTTTCTACACACAACTGTGGTGAAATTTGGTGCCAATATGACGTCATTAATACTGAGGAAGGGTGTACGCAACTTTGAGCCAAATTCCGAACTTACGCGTCTCAGTGGGAGACAGTTGAGCGGTTTCGAAACAGGGGTCTCGTAATTGTGTTGTGCAGTGTAAAATCTATAGATGATTTAAAAAAAGACTTGATTTCATACTGTACCAAAGTGCTACGCTCATATTGTAGTATGTTATGGAATTAACGATCAAAACAAAACATCTATTTACATGTCAATAGATTCACATCTTGTATAAAGAAAAACAAGTTTAAAATTCTTTGTCTTATCCACTTACTTGCAAAATATGCAAAAACCAGCAATGCGTTTTCAGCACCACCTTTCCAAATTACAGAACACGTTTGGCAAAGATATGAACGAAAATCCCCCCATGAACCATGGAACTCGCCGTTGGTGGGGAGGCTTGCGTGCCTCAACGATACAGATAGCCGTACCGTAGGTGCAACCACAACGGAGGGGTATCTGTTGAGAGGCCAGACAAATGCGTGGTTCCTGAAGAGGGGCAGCAGCCTTTTCAGTAGTTGCAGGGGCAACAGTCTGGATGATTGACTGATCTGGCCCTGTAACCCTAACCAAAACGGCCTTGCTGTTTTGGTACTGCGAACGGCTGAAAGCAAGGGGAAACTACAGCCGTAATTTTTCCCGAGGACATGCAGCTTTGCTGTATGATTAAATGATGATGGCGTCCTCTTGGGTAAAATATTCCGGAGGTAAAATAGTCCCCCATTCGGATCTCCGGGCGGGGACTACTCAAGAGGACGTTGTTATCAGGAGAAAGAGAACTGGCGTTCTACGGATCGGAGCGTGGAATGTCAGATCACTTAATCGGGCAGGAAGGTTAGAAAATTTAAAAAGGGAAATGGATAGGTTAAAGTTAGATATAGTGGGAATTAGTGAAGTTCGGTGGCAGGAGGAACAAGACTTCTGGTCAGGTGAATACAGGGTTATAAATACAAAATCAAATAGGGGTAATGCAGGAGTAGGTTTAATAATGAATAAAAAAAATAGGTGTACGGGTAAGCTAGTACAACAGCATACTGAACGCATTATAGTGGCCAAGATTGACACTAAGCCCACGCCTACTACAGTAGTACAGGATTATATGCCAACTAGCTCTGCAGATGATGAAGAAATTGATGAAATGTATGACGAGATAAAAGAAATCATTCAGGTAGTGAAGGGAGACGAAAATTTAATAGTCATGGGTGACTGGAATTCGACAGTAGGAAAAGGAAGAGAAGGAAACGTAGTAGGTAAATATGGATTGGGCCCAAGAAATGAAAGAGGAAGCCGCCTGGTAGAATTTTGCACAGAGCATAACTTAATCATAGCTAACACTTGGTTTAAGAATAATGAAAGAAGGTTGTATACATGGAAGAACCCTGGAGATACCAGTTGGTATCAGATAGATTATATAATGGTAAGACAGAGATTTAGGAACCAGATTTTAAATTGTAAGACATTTACAGGGGCAGATGTGGACTCTGACCACAATCTATTGGATATGAACTGTAGATTAAAACTGAAGAAACTGCAAAAAGGTGGGAATTTAAGGAGATGGGACCTGGATAAACTGAAAGAACCAGAGGTTGTACAGAGTTCCAGGGAGAGCATAAGGGAACAATTGACAGGATTGGGGGAAAGAAATACAGTAGAAGAAGAATGGGTAGCTTTGAGGGATGAAATAGTGAAGGCAGCAGAGGATCAAGTAGGTAAAAAGACGAGGGCTAGTAGAAATCCTTGGGTAACAGAAGAGATACTGAATTGAACTGATGAAAGGAGAAAATACAAAAATGCAGTAACTGAAGCAGGCAAAAAGGAATACAAACATCTCAAAAATGAGATCGACAGGAAGTGCAAAATGGCTAAGCAGGGATGGCTAGAGGACAAATGTAAGGATGTAGAGGCTTATCTCATGAGGGGTAAGATAGATACTGCCTACAGGAAAATTAAAGAGACCTTTGGAGAAAGGAGAACCACTTGCATGAATATCAAGAGCTTTGATGGAAATCCAGTTCTAAGCAAAGAAGGGAAAGCAGAAAGGTGGAAGGAGTATATAGAGGGTCTATACAAGGGTGATGTATATAATAATATAATAGTTCCACCCCAAAGAATGCAGGTGTTGACAGATGTGAAAATTACCGAACTATCAGTTTAATAAGTCACAGCTGCAAAATACTAACACGAATTCTTTATAGACGAATGGAAAAACTGGTGGAAGACGACTTCGGGGAAGATCAGTTTGGAATCCATAGAAATGTTGGAACACGTGAGGCAATACTGACCCTACGACTTATCTTAGAACATAGATTAAGGAAAGGCAAACCTACGTTTCTAGCATTTGTAGACTTAGAGAAAGCTTTTGACAATGTTGACTGGAATACTCTCTTTCAAATTCTGAAGGTGGCAGGGGTAAAATACAGGGAGCGAGAAGCTATTTCAATTTGTACAGAAACCAGAGGGCAGTTATAAGAGTCGAGGGACATGAAAGGGAAACAGTGGTTGGGAAAGGAGTGAGACAGGGTTGTAGCCTCTCCCTGATGCTATGCAATCTGTATATTGAGCAAGCAGTAAAGGAAACAAAAGAAAAGTTCGGAGTAGGTATTAAAATCCATGGAGAAGAAATAAAAACTTTGAGGTTCGCCGATGACATTGTAATTCTGTCAGAGACAACAAAGGACTTGGAAGAGCAGTGGAATGGAATGGACAGTGTCTTGAAAGGAGGATATAAGATGAACATCAACAAAAGCAAAACGAGGATAATGGAATGTAGTCGAATTAAGCCGGGTGATGCTGAGGGAATTAGATTAGGAAATGAGACACTTAAAGTAGTAAAGGAGTTTTGCTATTTGGGGAGCAAAATAACTGGTGATGGTCGAAGTAGAGAGGATATAAAATGTAGACTGGCAAGGGCAAGGAAAGCGTTTCTGAAGAAGAGAAATTTGTTAACATCGAGTATAGATTTAAGTGTCAGGAAGTCGTTTCTGAAAGTATTTGTATGGAGTGTAGCCATGTATGGAAGTGAAACATGGACGATAAATAGTTTAGACACGAAGAGAATAGAAGCTTTCGAAATGTGGTGCTACAGAAGAATGCTGAAGATTAGATGGGTAGATCACATAACTATTGAGGGGGTATTGAATAGAATTGGGGAGAAGAGGAGATTGTGGCACAACTTGACTAGAAGAAGGGATGGGTTGGTAGGACATATTCTGAGGCATCCAGGGATCACCAATTTAGTACTGGAGGGCAGCATGGAGGGTAAAAATCATAGAGGGAGACCAAAAGATGAATACACTAAGCAGATTCAGAAGGATGTAGGCTGCAGTGTCGTCGTAACTGCCGTCTGCTTCACGTCTGCTGTGCAGCGAGCTACCTTAATTTAAGTATTAACTGTATTTTTCTTACTTGTCACTTCTTCTTCCGTGTGTATTTGATTTTAGGAAGCTTTAATTGTCGGGTGCTATTAATAGTGTTCCATAGATTTCGTGTTTGTTTTGAATACAGTCAGAGAGAGTCCCTTTAGTCAACCATAGTGCCAGTAGTGCTAGTGTTTGTTTTCAATACAGTCCAGAGACAGGTAGTGCTATTTTCATTGTTTTCTACAAGAAGTGGCTAGCAACCACAGTTTAGTGAATAAACAGCCGCCTGTATTGAATTAGCAGTCTAGTTAAAGGTTGATTAACTCTCTTCAGTAAATTGATTCCTTAGGATGGATAGGATGTGTGACTGCTGTGTACGGACGCAGGAGGAGCTGGCCACTGTTCGCGAACAGCTGAGCGTGTTGATGGCCGCGGTCAGCCGTCTTCAGGCTGCTGCCTCGGAGTGTAGCGGCAGTGGGGAGTCTGGTGCGTCGCAAGGTACACCCCAGGCGTTACATGCTTCACCCACTGTCCCTGCTGTCGAGACATCTTCGCGGGTACTGGGCGCGGTTGGGCCACCCTCTCCCCAAGGGGAGTGGCGGGTTCAGCGGCGTTCGCGGCGCACGAGGCGGAGGGTCAATGTGGAGGCTGGCCGTGTGGCATCGCCCTCTCTGCCTGTGGGTGGACAAGTGGCTGCTCCTTCAGCAAGGTCCGAGCAGGCACACGGGGGGAGGTGTTTATTGGTTATTGGGAGCTCCAACGTTAGGTGGGTGATGGAGCCCCTTAGGGAAATAGCGGGAAGGTCGGGGAAGAAGGCCAGTGTTCACTTTGTCTGCTTGCCGGGGGTCTCATCCGAGATGTGGAGGAGGCCCTACCGGCGGCGATAGAGAGCACTGGGTGCACCCGACTGCAAATTGTTGCTCATGTCGGCACCAATGACTCCTGCCGTCTGGGTTCAGAGGTCATCCTCAGTTCGTACAGGCGGTTGGCGGAATTGGTGAAGGCGGAAAGCCTCGCTCGCGGGGTGAAATCAGAGCTAACTATTTGTAGTATCGTTCCCAGAACCGATCGCGGTCCTCTGGTTTGGAGCCGAGTGGAAGGCTTAAACCAGAGGCTCAGACGATTCTGCGGAGATCTGGGGTGCAAATTTCTCGACCTCCGCTATCGGGTGGAGAAATGTAGTGTCACCCTGAATAGGTCAGGCGTGCACTACACGCCGGAAGCGGCTACAAGGGTAGCGGAGTACGTGTGGAGTGCACATGGGGGTTTTTTAGGTTAGAGAATCCACTCCCTAGGCCCGACAAGACGCCTCCTGAGACGTGGCAAGGTAGGAGTAGGCAAAATGCAACAGGGAATAACAATATTAATGTGCTAATAGTAAACTGCAGGAGCGTCTACAGAAAGGTCCCAGAACTGCTCTCATTAATAAATGGTCACAACGCCCATATGGTACTAGGGACAGAAAGTTGGCTGAAACCAGACGTAAACAGTACTGAAATCCTAAACTCAGATTGGAATGTATACCGCAGAGACAGGCTGGACAGTGAAGGGGGAGGCGTGTTTATAGCGATAAGAAGTGCAATAGTATCGAAGGAAATTGACGGAGATCCGAAATGTGAAACGATTTGGGTGAAGGTCACGGTTAAAGCAGGCTCAGACATGGTAATTGGATGTCTCTATAGGCCCCTGGCCTAGCAGATGTTGTGGCTGAGCACCTGAAGGATAATTTGGAAAATATTTCGAGTAGATTTCCCCACCATGTTATAGTTCTGGGTGGAGATTTTAATTTGCCGGATATAGACTGGGAGACTCAGACGTTCATAACGGGTGGCAGGGACAAAGAATCCAGTGAAATTTTTTTAAGTGCTTTATCTGAAAACTACCTTGAGCAGTTAAACAGAGAACCGACTCGTGGCGGTAACATATTAGACCTTCTGGTGACAAACAGACCCGAACTATTTGAAAAAGTTAACGCAGAACAGGGAATCAGCGATCATAAAGCGGTTACGGCATCGATTATTTCAGCTGTAAATAGGAATATTAAAAAGGGTAGGAAGATTTTTCTGTTTAGAAAAAGTGACAAAAAGCAGATTTCAGAGTACCTGTTGGCTCAACACAAAAGTTTTGTCTCAAGTACAGATAGTGTTGAGGATCAGTGGACAAAGTTCAAAACCGTCGTACATTATGCGTTAGATGAGTATTTGCCAAGCAAGATCGTAAGAGATGGAAAAGAGCCACCGTGGTACAACAACCGAGTTAGAAAACTGCTGCGGAAGCAAAGGGAACTTCACAGCAAACATAAACATAGCCAAAGCCTTGCAGACAAACAAAAATTACGCGAAGCGAAATGTAGTGTGAAGAGGGCTATGCGAGAGGCGTTCAATGAATTCGAAAGTAAAGTTCTATGTACTGACTTGGCAGAAAATCCTAAGAAATTTTGGTCTTATGACAAAGCGGTAGGTGGATCAAAACAAAATGTCCAGACACTCTGTGACCAAATTGGTACTGAAACAGAGGATGACAGACAAAAGGCCGAAATACTAAATGTCTTTTTCCAAAGTTGTTTCACAGAGGAAGATTGCACTGTAGTTCCTTCTCTAGATTGTCGCACAGATGACAAAATGGTAGATATCGGAATAGACGACAGAGGGATAGAGAAACAATTAAAATCGCTCAAAAGAGGAAAGGCCTCTGGACCTGATGGGATACCAGTTCAATTTTACACAGAGTACGCGAAGGAACTTGCCCCCCTTCTTGCAGCGGTGTACCGTAGGTCTCTAGAAGAGCGTAGCGTTCCAAAGGATTGGAAAAGGGCACAGGTCATCCCCGTTTTCGAGAAGGGACGTCGATCAGATGTGCAGAACTATAGACCTATATCTCTAACGTCGATCAGTTGTAGAATTTTGGAACACGTATTGTGTTCGAGTATAATGACTTTTCTGGAGACTAGAAATCTACTCTGTAGGAATCAGCATGGGTTTCGAAAAAGACGGTCATGTGAAACCCAGCTCGCGCTATTCGTCCACGAGACTCAGAGGGCCATAGACACGGGTTCACAGGTAGATGCCGTGTTTCTTGACTTCCGCAAGGCGTTCGATACAGTTCCCCAGAGTCGTTTAATGAACAAAGTAAGAGCATATGGACTATCAGACCAATTGTGTGATTGGATTGAGGAGTTCCTAGATAATAGGACGCAGCATGTCATTCTCAATGGAGAGAAGTCTTCCGAAGTAAGAGTGATTTCAGGTGTGCCGCAGGGGAGTGTCATAGGACCGTTGCTATTCACAATATACATAAATGACCTGGTGGATGACATCGGAAGTTCACTGAGGCTTTTTGCAGATGATGCTGTGGTGTATCGAGAGGTTGTAACAATGGAAAATTGTACTGAAATGCAGAAGGATCTGCAGCGAATTGACGCATGGTGCAGGGAATGGCAATTAAATCTCAATGTAGACAAGTGTAATGTGCTGAGAATACACAGAAAGATAGATCCTTTATCATTTAGCTACAAAATAGCAGGTCAGCAACTGGAAGCAGTTAATACCATAAATTATCTGGGAGTACGCATTAGGAGTGATTTAAAATGGAATGATCATATAATGTTGATCGTCGGTAAAGCAGATGCCAGACTGAGATTCATTGGAAGAATCCTAAGGAAATGCAATCCGAAAACAAAGGAAGTAGGTTACAGTACGCTTGTTCGCCCACTGCTTGAATACTGCTCAGCAGTGTGGGATCCGTACCAGATAGGGTTGATAGAAGATATAGAGAAGATCCAACGGAGAGCAGCGCGCTTCGTTACAGGATCATTTAGTAATCGCGAAAGCGTTACGGAGATGATAGATAAACTCCAGTGGAAGACTCTGCAGGAGAGACGCTCAGTAGCTCGGTACGGGCTTTTGTCAAAGTTTCGAGAACATACCTTCACCGAAGAGTCGAGCAGTATATTGCTCCCTCCTACGTATATCTCGCGAAGAGATCATGAGGATAAAATCAGAGAGATTAGAGCCCACACAGAGGCATACCGACAATCCTTCTTTCCACGAACAATACGAGACTGGAATAGAAGGGAGAACCGATAGAGGTACTCAAGATACCCTCCGCCACACACCTTCAGGTGGCTTGCGGTGTATGGATGTAGATGTAGATGTAGATGTACTGGGAGATGAAGAAGCTTGCACATGATAGAGTAGCATGGAGAGCTGCATCAAACCAGTCTCAGGACTGAAGACCACAACATCATCAACAACAACAAAAACATGAACGAAAATACACAGATTTAATGGTACCAGTAACCACTACGTTATAACTAACGAAGAAGCACTCTGGATCATGTAATGCAACCATCTTTTAAATCTTTACAGAGTTATAAGGAGAAATTTTCATACAGCAAAGTGTTGCACTGTGCACTGTGGGGATAAATTAATGTCCAATAGGCTTTGTGACAGGCATAAAATTAATTAATTTTAGAATATTACGCAAGTGACGTGTGTTTTTTCACTCATAATGTATAAAATATTCTACGAAGAACCGACGGATCAATCAGTTAATACAATTATTTATTTAGTGAAGTGACTACGAAATATATTAACTTAGTATCCAGCTGCGTTTATCAGGTCATAGCAGGACATCACATTGGAAATTAAAATCAATAAAGATATAGTAATAGTAAACTGCTAAACAGGAAAAAGTGTCATAAGCGTTAGGTATTTTCTAACTGACCTGGGAATCAAAGCTCATTTGTTGCACTGTGGATAGTGTCTCGGGTATCAAATATTAATTTGTAAGACGTTTCACACCTTCACTGTCATCATTCAAAATAGCAGCAAGAATCCACACAACTGGTAGCATTGTGAAACATGTGCACTCTTCAGTAAGTGGGGTACTGGTCATTGTACGTTGTAGATATTACACACTAATGACTGCAGTCGTTGCGAATCAGTCTACACAAAAATGTGCATAGCCTTACACGAAGTAGAATTAAAAGGCTTACCACTCATTCCAAGGAATGAAAGGAGCTGTACATAGTTAAGCACTTTCTTTGCTATAGTACAATCGTTGTTTTCGTGTGACGCACATACATTTTAAATTCAGAAAGCCAAAGATATGTCAGAATATTTGAATCCTCTCTGGAGCCGCAGGAATAAATCTCGTTGTTCCAGTTTTTGCTGTGATCAATTGCTATTTTTTGAAATCGTATTAGTTTCCTTCGTCCCAAATCATTAGCGTGACAATAAACATATGTTTTTGAGAGTGTTTATGTGTATGGGGTAAAAAGGGAAAGAGAGTTAGAAGTGACGAATTGCAAGATGCTTAAGAATCATTTGTAACTTGTTTTGATGTGTGTTTGATGCGTAATTGGTGAAAAAAAACCGATCATTTTACCAAAGAAATGTGGAGGACTGCATGTTAAACTGTGGCTCACTGAGTGGCCCGTAAATTCGTCATGGGTTACTGACTATCAAGGTGTTCCATATCTGTATCGTCAAAGGACATCCTCTGGTCGCCACTGTTTTCCACTCGTGAATCACTGTACGGATTTTGCATTGAGTATGTCTGTATAGATACGGGAAGCGCAATTTCGCTTGAAGTGTCTCAGGTGCAAAGTCTGTACTTCTGGACCATGTGGCATGGGCGTCCCTTCCAGTTAGGTGATAAATTTTATCAAATAATCTGCCGAATGCCAGCTCAGAATTAGAGGCGATAAGGTCGTAAGGCAATACTGGCAGGGACACCCAGAGGGAATGCTCAATCCTTTAAGAGGAAAACTCTTTCTTACACCGCGCTTGTTAATCCTTTACTTGCAAGTGTGAGTCTACTCTCTTATGTATGCGATTATGATTACGGTGTGTAGAGTGTAGCTTCGTGTGTGCATTTTTTCAAAAAAGACGAATGAGAAGATAGAGCGTAACCGAGTACTAGCACATAGCCCATTCTTCTCGACTGTCACCAAGGGGGCAGCTAAACTTCATGTACCCATCCAACGGAGCACATACCCTCATTCCATAAAAGACTGAGGAAAGTTTTTGAGATTTAATGGTGCAGTGTAAGGCGATCAGGAATGTTACGTTTTCAGATTAAATATTGATGATGAATTTTCTTACTATCAGCAGGATCTGAATCGACTGCTTCTGGTTCGAATGACTCCTCACCAAATTGTACTCCAGAATTCGACTACATATTTGTTTCCCTATTATTTCTCTCTTCGGCAGAGTAGACGATGTCCGGCAAGGGTGCAGCATCTTCATTTTGCGTTAGGCACTAATACTGGTTTGTAGCAACAGAAAACATAATTATTTAAGTAGCTTCCAGTTATTCGCACAAGACTGAACGTACTTCGCTCCGATACCGGATTAGAACTAAATGCTTCCATAAGGGTACTCAATTACTGTAGTGGACAACAGAATCAACAGTTAATTATTTTGAGCGGCTGGTATCATAGCTCATGCTCGTGGATAAGTTCAATTCTCTTACTTTTTATAAACGTCTAGCTTTGGAACTTTGTGCACTATCAGATCATCCAATTGGTAAGTCTTAAGGGCCAATATCTGAGCTGACCATTGTGGTATATGTTTCTATAGTGAAAGACGGCATCCCTGTATTACACACTTTTCAATCTGAGCACTGCTTTCTTAATCATACAATATTGTTCTTCCCTGTTGGCTCGTGTACATTACCCACCTTTCCCTAAAACTTACGTCAATTTTTCTAACATCTGGCTCTATTTTACATCGTGGAACAGTATTTATAAGTCGACAACTCCCATTAATGTGTCTTGGTTCTTCTCAGGTCTTCCTTCCATTAAAAAGCGCAACGTTAGAACTGTCTCTCTGGCGCCTTTATCTTTCTTAAAACCAAATTCGTTATCATCCAACAGCCACTCAGTTTTTTTTTTTTTGCGTTCTTATGTATTTCATTCTTAACAGCAACTTAGATGCACAAGTTTTTAAGTCGATTCTGCAATACCTCTAGTACTTGCCATGTTATGGATCGTGTGGATCATACTTTTCCGAAAGTCTGATGGGATGGTCTTCAATCACATAGATTCTACACACCGACTTGTTTACTCACTTGACTGCTACTTTCCACAATGATTATAAAAATTCTGAAGAAATGTTATTTATGCGTTCTGCCTTATTTCTTCGCAAGTCTCTCAAAGCTCTGTTTAAGTCTGTTTCTAATACTGTATCCCCTATGTCTTCCCTAATGCATCACATTTCTTCACCTATCACATCTTCAGACAGTTCCTCCGCTTCGTAGAAACCTTCGATGTACTCTTTCCGCCTATCCGCTCTATTCTCTGTGGTTGACAAAGGAATTTCTCTTTCATTCTTAATACTGACGCCTTTGTTTTTAATTGCACTGAAGACTGCCATGATTTTTCTGTGCATACGAGGGTTGGAATTGTAATAGTGGCAACTATTTATTTATAACTCGTACAAAATAGATGCCTATTTCAAAGTTTTACTGACCTTCAAAGAAGTCACCAGCATTGTGTATAACCCGTTGCCAGCGATGTGGAAGTCGTAGGATATTCGTAGCAGTGCCAGTTGTGTTGACAGTTCGAGCGGCGCGGTCTATTGCCCGACGAATTTGTAGCAGTTCTGAAGCGAATGCCGTGAAGGGTTTCCTTTAGTTCAGAAATAGAGTTGAACTCACTAGGGCTTAAGTCAGTGGAGTGCAGTAGGTATTATAGCTCTTACAGCCCCATTAGTCAAACAAATCAGTAACAGCTTGCCCTGTACGTGTTGAACATTGTCCTGCAAAATGATGGTCAGGTTCTGAAGAAAGTGTCATCACTTCTGTCTCTATGCTGTTCATTTTTGGAACACAACCTACGACCAGCTTAGAGACAGCCTTCTTAGGCTGTTTGCAGATGATGCTGTCGTTTATCATCTAGTAAAGTCATCAGAAGATCAAAACAAATTGCAAACCGATTTA
This sequence comes from Schistocerca cancellata, assembly GCF_023864275.1. Classification (NCBI taxonomy): domain Eukaryota; kingdom Metazoa; phylum Arthropoda; class Insecta; order Orthoptera; family Acrididae; genus Schistocerca; species Schistocerca cancellata. The sequence continues at coordinate 401,466,397 of NC_064631.1, forward strand.
GAAAAGATATCTGTATGTTGCGAAAATTGGCAGTTGACCGCAAATAATGACTAGTGTGAGGTCATCCACATGAGTGCTAAAAGGAATCCATCAAACTACACGTTAAATCAGTCATATCTAAAGGCCGTAAATTCAAATAATACCTAGGAATTACAATTACGAATAAACTTAATCTGGTAAGAACACATAGAAAATGTTGTGGGGAAGGCAAACCAAAGACTTCCTTTTATTGGCAGATAATAATGTAACACATCTACCAAGGAGACTGTTTACACTACGCTTGTCCGTCCTCGTTTTGGAGTACTGCTGCGTGGTGTGGGATCCTTACCTGACTAATGGAGGACATTGACAAAGTTCAAAGAAATGTAGCACGTTCGGTATTATCGCGAAACACGGGAGAGAGTGTCAGTGACAATAACGGAGTACATCGACAATGTTCAAAGAAGGGCGGCACGTTGTGTATTATCGCGAAACAGGGGAGAGAGTGTCTGTGACATGTTACAGGATTTGGGGTGGACTTCATTAAAACAAAGGCGTTTTTCGTTTCGGTGGAATCTTCTCACGAAATTTCAATCACCAACTTTCTCCTCCGAATGCGAAAATATTCTATTGACGCCGACCTACATAGGGAGAAACGATCATACTCGTAATAATAAAATAACGGAAATCAGAGCTCAGGCGGAAAGGTAAGGTGTTTGTTTTTTCCAAGCGCTTTTCGAGAGTGGAATAATAGAGAACTATTGTGAAGGTGGTTTGATGAAGCCTATGCCAGGCAATTACATGTGATTTGCAGAGTATTGATGTAGATGTAGGTGCCGCCAAGCTTAATGTCCCCATCAGTAATGTCATATGCCCTCACTTCATGAGACAATGTGGAGAGGTTTGGCCCAAGGTCTGACGATCAGAAACTTTACACCAACGCCTTTCTTCTCCTTGCTGGCAAATAGTGGTAATGAAAAATTTTTCCATCACCAGGATTCGAACCGGCTTTCCCTCTGGTCGAGCAGCACTGCACAATCGTGCGTTGGTGACCTCAGCAACAGAGGTGGGTTAAACGAAGGTGTATTCACGGACTCAAATAAAGTGAATCGTGTAAACTTTATCGAGTATGGCTTTTGTTTTCTATATTATTGTGTGGACATGCCACATATGTAATTTCTGCGCCATTTACCTCAGATAGATTTCGTATTACTAAATAGGATAAGGAGTTTCCATTTGATGTGTATTACGGAACAGATCACTTTTGCTAATTTCGAAACTAACATAATCACTCTTGCTAGATATAATGTTTTGTGGGTTATGATAAAGATAATAATAATAATAATAATAATAATGATAATGATGTTATTATTCTTATTATAAAGAAACTTATTGGGTTAATTGACTGTTTCTTTTGTAGCGGCACCACATTTCAAGATAGGGAAAGTTAGTTTTGTGCGACACTCTGAGCACAAGTTACAGCGAGGTGCAGGCCGGATTACAGTGGGTTACACATACCAGCAGTTGCGAAGGCAAATAGAGGCCACAGGGGCGTAGAACTGCCGCAGAAAGCACACCCAGCAGTTTGCATGGCGCAAGTCACAGGCAGAAGAGGGCCGCTGGCCAACCTTGTGTGGCCCCAGAGGGGCACAGTCGAATATAAATAGGTGCCGTTTTCTAACGAGAGTCATTTCAAGTGTGGCAGCTCTCCTGGATGGCGGGGTGTATCACACCACCGGGCTACATGCAGCAACAGATGGGGCACCAGCGTTCCAGTGTTCCAGTCCATGGCGGGTCGTTGGTTCGACCCCCTGAGGCCAACGCAGGATCTGTAGTCAGCCAAACAGCCAGCAGAGGGTCACTCAACGGCTCGCTACCGCGGGCAGTCTTCTCGGTTCCTGATACATGCCGGAGACATCCCGAGGCGAGGGCCGCAGATTCGGACGCCGGATCACGGGCGCTTGTTCGTCGCCGCGATCTCAGCCACGCTGGCAAGAAGGACGAAGCTGGCTGCCTGCAGTTCACACCGAGTGACGCTGAGTCGGCAGGGATGCAGATTGCTGAGCCATCTCCTGGCATCCTCACGATGCCACAACTCCACTGGCGGACGAGGCCGGCTCGACACAGCATTGCATTACATGGGCCGCTGGGGTGCCTCCTCAGCATTGTGGGGCCCTGTGACACAGACCAATAGGAACGAGGGCACTGTAACTAAAAAACAACAACTTGGAAAGTTCTCGCCGAGTTTTAATATGATACCTCCTGGCTCCCATCATTTACATTTGGTGTCTTCCTGCTACATTTGGTCATCCTGATACATTTGGTGGCAGAAGTCGCCACTACACTTCGGTTCATTTATGAATATTTTATGTATCATGAATGAAAAACATGCAAATATGTGTAATATTCCACAATATTAATCACGCAAGTGACTGGTCTTTGGCAGAGAGGCCTTCATCGGTTACAAAGGTAAATATGTGTGGATATGGATTTTGTGAGATTAAAGATTTTAGACAAGATGCATCCAAAGAATCACTCAAAGACTACAGTTATTGGCATTCGATATTATAATAAAGCGAGAAGACTTATTTAGATTAAAATATTACGTAAAATTTGTTTAGCTTGGATTAAATATGTACCCATTGAGTTAATGAAATGCATAACAATAACTGCTAAACGCAGAAAAATAAATTGTGCAAAACACAATAAAGTGCGTGACTGAATTAATATTGTCTTAAACGGAGCAAGATATCTAAAGTGAGGCATGAGATGAGACTAAACCGCAGTTACACAACTGTAACTATACAAAGTAAACTTGTATGGCGAGCGAGATCACAGTGAATGAAATAAGTGAAGCATGTAAATAGGAGGGATAATTTACTAAGTAGCCTAGATGGATTTATTTGCAGTTAGAAGCGGTCGGTAAGGGAACTTTTTCTGATCATTCATTAGTAAGTTTGGGCAAACAAGTTTATTAATTTCCTTTACTTAAAGATCATTCATCTCCCTCTCTTTGTGGGTGTTGTGTAGGACTACATATTCCACCAAATATCCGTGGCTTTTATTAAGAATGTTGTCTGGAAAGATAGAGTCTCCGTTTCTATGTCTCCAGATTCTATGATGATTCTTCAGATGGGTGTACATTGCCCTGCTAAATTGGTTCATGCAGATTTTGCCACAATGGCAAATGTTTTTGTGTATTCCACTCTTTTCCAGATTTGATGTACTATCCTTATCATTGGACGAAGGGTATCCAATAATGTTGTGCACATAAATTGATGTTTTAATGTTCCTAGATTTGAGCTTTCTGGCAAAATTCTAAAAACTTTTCGTAAGTGTGGAACTGCGAACCGTATGCTGAGATTATGGGGTGGTGTATCGAGCATGGCGTAAAGAAGTGTGAAGGCACAGCCGGCCGCGGTGGCCGAGCGGTTCTAGGCGCTTCAGTCCGGAACCGCGCGACTGCTACGGTTGCAGGTTCGAATCCTGCCTTGGGCATGGATGTGTGTGATGTCCTTAGGTTAGTTAGGTTTAAGTAGTTCTAAGCTCTAGGGGACTGATGACCGCAGATGTTAAGTCCCATAGTGCTCAGAGCCATTTGAACCATTTTGTGAAGGCACAAAAAACAAAAACAAGAAGCTCATTGGTTTAATGATAAGATACTGAACTCGTATCCGGGAGGATTGCAATTCATACCTCCTTCCAACCAACAAACCAGCTGTGTTTTCCCTGCACTCCCTAAATCACTTAAAGCAATTTCCAAGATTGTTCCCCTGAAGAGGACAAGCCACATTTCCTTCAATAATCCGAACCAGTGCTTCGCCTGTGAGAAGTTCGTCGTCAACGGGACGTGAAATCGTAATTTCCATTCTTCCTTTCTTACAAACCGGTCAGTACTTATTGCAATGCAATTGCCACAAAGATATGAGCCTCTGATCTCTGGATCAAGTTGTGTACGATATGCATTCTACCTACTGTGGTGGCTACTTTTGCATATACTACGTGTATACAGTTAACTCTTGTTAACAATCTTTAAACTGTCTCGTTACGTAAAACTAAGTCACGTTACAAAAATTATATAGAACGCGCAAATATTTACCTAGCTTCATTCAAACTTTCGACGTTCTACAAACTGACACTAGCGCACCAAACTGTAGCAACACAATTACTGCTGAGCTACTCTAGTACTTAATCTAAGTTCTTTTCTGGCAACGAACAGACTGAAGTCCGAAGAAATTATTTGCAACCTACAATGATGTTTAATTTTGATCTTTAACGAGATTCGGTTGCGAAACGTTAAAAATATGTATATTGATTGTTACTTCGCATCAGCTGATGCTACATACTCTTATCGTATACTTAGCAACCGGACCTTGTTATGATGTCATCGAATCTGTGATCCCGTTATCAGCGAGTAGATTTATGTACATGCTTTATCTGGGAAAGCGCACGATACTAGTTCTGTGTTTATAAAGCTCTCAGCCTTTCTCAAATATCAGTGTCAGTCCACAGCAGGAGAACAGGTATGTACAGACGTTCCGTAGTTAACAAATACGTAGGGTACAGGTGTGCACTTGCTTTTTAAACGCTTCCCATGTTGTTTATGTGCGCTTCAAATATTACTGTTTTGTGCGTCGAGTGAGTAACCGTGTAACACATGTCAACATGTCAAACACCCGCTGTGGCTTACAACCAGCTGCATTCATTTCCTGTCATTTTATCTGTGTTTCATAATTTAGTTTAGTGAACGGTCGGAAAGGAAACTGATGTTGAATTTGATCCTACCAAAGTCTTGCCTTACCAAGCGAAGGCCAATTAAGTGCAACAGTTAAGCATATTACTGACAAGGGAACCTCCCCATCGCACCCCCCTCAGATTTAGTTATAAGTTGGCACAGTGGATGGGCCTTGAAAAACTGAACACAGATCAATTGAGAAAACGGGAAGAAGTTGTATGGAGCTACGAAAAAATAAGCAAAACATACAAACTCAGTAGTCCATGTCAACATAGGTAACACCAAGCGTAGTGGTAGCACAGGAGCGTCGTGGTCCCGTGGTTAGCGTCAGCAGCTGCGGAACCAGAGTTCTTTGGTTCAAGTCTTTCCTCGAGTGAAAATTTTAATTTTTATTTTCAGACAATTATCAAAGTTCAGGCACTCACACATAATCAACTTCGCTCTCTAAAATTCCAGGACATGTTCAAATTTGCTTGGATTTGACGGTCTACACAAGGAATAATTTGAAAACGTTAAAAACATATGTTTTGACAGAGCACAGGGAAAACTGTGCGACTGTGAAACTGTTGCATTCATTTGTTGCAGTTTATGTACACGCCTATGTTTTCATTACTTTTTTGCGAGTGATTATCACATCCACATGAAAACCTAAATCGGGCAAGGTAGAAGAATCTTTTTACCCATTCGCCAAGTGTACAAGTTAGGTGGGTCGACAACATATTCCTGTCATGTGACGCACATGCCGTCACCAGTGTCGCATAGATTATACCAGACGTGTTTTCCTGTGGAGGAATCGGTTGACCTATGACCTTGCGATCAAATGTTTTCGGTTCCCGTTGGAGAGGCACGTCCTTTCGTCTACTAATCGCACGGTTTTGCGGTGCCGTCGCAAAACACAGACACTAAACTTATTACAGTGAACACAGACGTCAATGAACGAACGGACAAACCATAACTTTGCCAAAATAAAGAAAGTAAACTTTTCACTCGAGGAAAGACTTGAACCAAAGACTTCCCGTTCGACAGCTGCTCACGCTATCCACGAGACCACGGCACTTCTGAGCTCAAGCCATCCTTGATGTTGCCTATCTTGCACATGGACTACTCAGTTTGTATATTTTGCTTATTTTTTTCACAGTTCCACACAACTTCTTCCTGTTTTCTCGATTGATCTGTGTTCAGTTTTTCAAGGCCTATCCAGTGTGCCAACTTATAACTAAATCTGAGAGGGGTGCGATGGGGAGGTTCCCTTGTGAGCTCTAAGGACGAAATTAATCAGAATAGTAGCTAAATATATAATATATAACATTTCATTTATTTTCTGAGTATAAGCTCTCCATATTCCACTGGGTATTAGACCTGATACCGGGATAATTGAGGATTAACAAGAACTATGTTAATACCATTCACGAAGGCCGCGCGGAGTGGCCGCGCGATTAGAGGCACAATGTTACGTATTGCGCGGCCCCTCCCGCTGGAGGTTCGAGTCCTCACTCGGGCATGGGTGTGTGAGATGTTCTTAGCATAAGTTAGTTTAAGTAGTGTGTAAGTCTAGCGACCGATGGCCTCAGCAGTTTGGTCCTTTAGAAATTCATACACACACGTTCACGAAGATTTACATAAACGGATAATCTCTTCCTCATTTGCGCTGCTGAGATTTGATAATGTGCAGCAGAAAAACACTGGTTGAAACTACTGCAAATTCAATTAAAATCATTGTCAGAAGGACTGACTCAACGTACGAAAAAGTGAAAACTACTTTAGCGAAATTGAAGGCAAGGCCGGTACCATTACAAGTCAAGTGGGAATTCCGCTGTAAAATGCAGAGGACACAGCAGACACGTGGAAAGAGTAAACTGGTGGCTTTATGAAGGTGAGGGGTGGGGGGGGAGGACTTGCCTGAAGACGTGATGGAAGAAGAAACAGAAGTCGAAGGGAAGAGATAGGAGATCTAGTGTTAGAACCAGAATTTAAAAGAGCTTTGGATGACTTAAGATGAAATAAAGCAGAACATTCCATGCGAATTTCTGAAATCTCTGGGGGATTGGCAGCAAAAAGGCTATTCGCATTGGTGTGAAGAATGTACGAAAACGGCGATGTACCTTCAGACTTTCGGAAATACATAATCCACACAATTGCGAAGACAGCAAGGGCTGTCAAGTGCGATGATTATTGCACAGTCAGCTTAACAGCTCGTGCATCCAAGTTACTGACAAACTAATATAAAGAAGAAAGGAAAAGAAAATTAAGGATCTGTAGGTATGTGCAAGAGGACGCTCAGTTTGGCCTTGGAAAAGGTAAAGGCACCAGAGACGCACTTTTGACGTTACGGTTGATAATGGAAAGAAGACTGAAGAAAAATCACGTCATGTTCTTAGGATTCGTCGACTTGGAAAAGCGTTCGACAGTGGTGCAAGATGTTCGAAATTCTAATAAGAGTAGGGGTACGCCATAGGGAAAGAAGAGTACTGTGTTACAATATGATCAGTCTATTGTTCAGTTTATACATCGAAGAAGCAATGGACGAAAATTTAAAAAAAGGTTTGAGAATGAGATTAAAACTCAAGGTGAAGAGATATAAATGATGAGATTCACTGACAACATTACTATTGTCAGAGAAAGTTAAGAATAATTACAAAGCCAGCTAAATAACTTATGGACGGAGCATGGAGGGCGTAAGAAGGAGACTAGCACTGGCCAAAAGGGCATTGCTGGACAAGAGTCTATCAGTAACAAGCATAGGTCTCTATTTGAAGAAGAAATTTCTGAGAATTTACGTTTGGAGCACAACATCGTCCGGTAGTGAAACATGGACTGTGGGAAAACCGGATCAGAAGGGAATCGAAGCATTTCAGAAGTGGTACTGCATAAGAATGCTGAAAATTAGGTGGAGTATAAGGTACGGAATGAGGAGGTTCTCCGCAAAATCAGCGAGGAAAGGAATAAGGGACAGGACGGCAGTACATCTGCTAAGACATCACTGAATTACTTCCATGGTAGTAGAGGAAGCTGTAGAGTGTAAAAACTGTAGAGGAAGACAGAGATTGGAACAAATCCAGAAAATAATTCGAGGAAGAAAAAAGAAAAGAACTTCGAACACAAACTGAAATAACATCTGATCGGCAACCTTTTCCACTAATTGTGTTTTTAAGGTACAGTGAGAGTGGGCGAAAGGAAAGATTGGTCAAAATCAAACATATATAGCTGCATGTAAAAATAATAGCTTAAGAGAACCATGTAAATGGTCAGTTTGCTGCCATATTTAACACTGAGAAGATGTGCTGTAGTTGTATGACAGCAAGCGTTCGCAGTTATAAACCACGGAAGATAGAAATAAGTATACTAAACTAAGCGAAAGGTCATTCTTTACAGTGCTGAGAATGGTTATGATTTAGGATCTGAGCGGAGAACGGCTAAATGGGGGGGGGGGGGGGGTGCCCAGGGATCAGTGGGGCCACTCCTGTTGCTTATTATATTATTATTATACAAATTTGGCCGTTAAAGACCGTGAAAACAGTTATTTCTTGCGCTTCTGGGAAGTCTTCTTTCTTTCAGTCCACACTTCTTTCATTCTTGCGCTGAAGGCGGCTTTTCTCTCTTCAGACCATTTAGTTCCACAAGTCTTCTCAATTTTCACACCGAAACCCGTGAATGAATTCAGTTTTTTTCTACAAAGGTTTCTGTTAAATATTGTTTCCTGATCTATGTCCATTTCTTTTAGATCTCTTTCTGTGTTGATAAACCATAAATTTTTATTTTTTAGATTTGCGATGTACGAAAATATTTGTTTTGTAAGCCTATTCGGGTTCATCCTCATGATGTGAGCATAAAAGGAGCATCTTCTTTTTCTAATTTCGTCTGTAATTTTGCTGCACTTCGTATACACTTCTTTGTTGCTTTTTAGTCTGTATACAGGCTTGCCTTGATCATCTGTTATTTTCCTGTGTCCAAGAATTGTCCTCACAATTCTTCTTTCACGATTTGCTATCTGTTCTGCGTATGTAAAATTTGCCAGTGTTTCTGATGCATATAGTATCTGCTTGGGACCGGCAATGGCGGAGTTCCTGTTGCTTATTTATATAAATGATATGCCTTCTAGTATCGCAGGTGATTCTAAAATATTTGTTTGCTGATGACACTAGCTTGGTAATACAGGATGTTGTGTGCAACATTGCCACTGTTTCAAATTGTGCAGTCCAAGACATAAGTTCATGACTTGTAGAAAATAAACTAACTCTAAATCACAGTAAGACTCAGTTTTTACAGTTTCTAACAAACAATTTAACAAAACCTGACGTTCTAATTGCATAGAATGGGCATATGATTAGTGAAACTGAACAGTTCAAATTTCTAGATTTTCAGATAATTTAACTGTCGTGGAATGCTCATATTCAGGATCTTGTTCAAACACTTAATGCTGACTTTTTGCTATTACAACAGTATCTAGAGTAAGTGATAGTCCGATTTTCATTCCTTTATGACGTAGCGTATCATATTTAGGGGTAACTCTTCCCATTCTCAAAGGATATTTTTGCCTCAGAAACGTGCGGTTCGGCAAATAAGTGGTGTAAGTTTGCGAACCTCTTGTCAACCCTGTTTATGACATTAATCTGGGTTTTCTGACATTGGCCTCTCAACATATATATATATATATATATATATATATATATATATATATATATATATATATATATATATATATATTCTGTAACGTCGTTTCTTGTTAACAATATCAGCTTATTCGCAAGAATTAGCAGCTTTTACTCAGTTAATACTAGGCAGAAATCTAATCTGAATTTGGATCGCAACTCCTTGAGTGTTATGCAGAAAGGCGTTCAGGATTAAGCTGCACCCATTTTCAATAAGCTACCATAAGAATTCAAAAATCTTAGCAGTAATCCACACGCTTTAAAATCTAAACTGAAGAGCCTGCTCATGGGGCACTCCTATTCTGTCGAGGAGTTCCTTGAAAAATTAAGCTAATTCCTGTGTTACATTGTTGATCACATTTATGTAAGCTTATAGCTTCTCCTCTTTTTAGAAGTCATAAACATTTTATTTTATCTATTATTAAATTTCTGTTGCATTTCATGTACTGACACGTTTCATGACTACGAAGATTTGCTCCTCAATTTAGTCCTACGAAACTGGAGTTCCCAAATAAAATAAAAGAAGGTAGGCTTCCTATATTTGAAATTATACACTGCTGCGTGTGAACGTACAAGGGGTGGCAGAAATTCTTATTTATGAAGACACAAAGGACTTACAGACAGTGGCTGCGAGTTATTTATCACCTTGAAACAGTAAAGTAACGTAGTTAATTTTGTGTTTGTTTATAGGCACATGTCTGCACTTATTGAAAACATATCACTTCAGTACCATTGGAAACCCCTAGACGATACAAAATACACTGGTGCAGCCTACTGACAAAGCGGAGTATCGCGCGACAATTCGTTTTAAGCTTTATAGGGGGAATAATGCAGCAAGAATCCGTGATGGGTTGGTGAAAATGTGCGACAACAACACACCATCATATGACGCAGTTGTTAGGTGGCCAATATACTTCCAATGTGGTCAAACGAAGTGGCAGACCTTCCCTCTGTAATGAACGGGAATCTCAAGACGAGTTGAAGTTCTTGTGTTCGAATACCGAGACAACAGTGGAAAAGTGAAAATCAGTCACGGGTTTTACAACGACTTGCACGACATTTTGAACACTACGTAGTTCTCCGCCCACTGGGTTCCGCGACTGCTCGCACCCATTTGCAAGAAACCAGTAGCACCGAGGCAGTAGCGGAAATGTTGCAACCGTCTCACACCAATGCATATAACTTCTTTAGCCATCTAACCATCATGGTGGACGTAGCATTATGACCTCGAGACATTATCAATGGGACAACTGACTGTTTTTAACAAACGATTGGTCCGTTGATTGTTTCTTCGTTAAGACGTTTTTTTCAGTCGAATGAAAGAACCGAATGAAACTAGTCTCTGCGGTCATATCAGCTGCTTGAACGCTTTCGCTCACTCAGCGGGTTTAAGTGGTTTCACTCAATGCGACACAACTGACCGAATAATGTCTTTATCGGTTGCGGCCGTTACATGAAGGTTTTCACTCACTCACCGGGTTTGAGTGATTTTATTTAAATACTATTTCAGCCTCTTCGGTTATACATGAACCATGAATAGGACTGACACTTTTTTAGGGACAAATAAAGTATTTTATTTCAAGGACATGTGAATAAAAAATATATTTCTAAGAGTAAAGTATTTTCAAAATGTATATATTTATTTACTCAAATACGAATTTTCGTTCTTGTGGCATTAAAAATCAAGTTTTGGTCGATTTGAAAAGTTTAGCGTCTGGTGCTGCACTGTAAAATTATTTAAATATAAATGAATAATCACTTTGTAACACGTTTTTATTAGGTCGATTTGTTATCTCTTTGTTCCCCCAAAAATTTTGCAGTTGATTTTCAGCTAGCTTCCAGATAAGCTTTCAAGTTTCAACATAGCTCCAAATGGATGACAGTGCAATATTAACTCTCGTTATAGTCTGCTGTGTGGCGGAGGTTACTTTGTTTTTTGGCCTGTCTATCTGTCTGTCTGTGCGGTACAAATTTTGCAACTAATTTTAAGCTCACTTCCCGGCAGGCTAAAAGCCTGAAACTTTCAATTTAACTCTGAACTAAATGACAATGCAATATTAACTCGCTTTCTTTTCCAGTGTGTGAAGGAGAATATTTGGTGTAGCACTGCTATTTGCCAGTTTTCCTGTTCCAGTCGCCAATGTTTTACAGTTAAAAGCGATTGCCGCTAAGCTTCTGCGTGAGCTCAATTCTCTCTAATTTTTATATTCGCTGTCTTTTAGCGGGATGTACGTAGAAGGAAGCAGTATGTTGGTTGACTCAGCTGAAAAGAAACTGAAATAACCGTGAAATTTACCACATGTCTGTTATGTAATCTTATCAAAATGTTTGAAATCACACACACAAGGTTAAAAAGCAGAAAATAACCACTTAAATAAATTTTTTTGGTATAACATGTTTCTCACTTGAAAAAAAAAAAGAATGAGTAATTCAGTTATATGCAAAACTGCAACAGTGTCGAATGTTCTCATTCAGTTGCTCTCACAAACTGCTTTCACTCGAAAAAATAAAGGAATAATAATGCTATCGACTTACTCGATTGTTTTCATCCGGTTGCTATTACAGATCGGCTTCAGTCGAAAGAATGAATGGGAAGTCCGACCAGCTGGACAACTGTTTTCATTCGGTTGCTCCCAAAGATTGGTTGCACTCAACAGAATGAATGAACGATTCAAACAATACCTAAAACTGCATCCGAATGCGTCGATTGTTTTTTAGCAACCGCATGAATCGATTGTGTTCATTCGGTTGTTCCATCACCAAGAGACGGTCCAGCGAAGCAACTGGTGGAAACATACGGGTTCACTACCGCTGTGAAAGGCAAAGACGCAGGCATCATTGGTCAAGGTCATACTGTGTGTTATTTGGGACTACCGTCGTGTGTACCTAACAGATTATGCTTGTAAGGGGGCAAACTGTTGCAGAAGCATACAACCGAAATCCCCTGAAAAGATTACGTTACGCTGTCAAGACACCTTGCTGATTCTACATGTAACACATTCACACCAGCTGCTTCTTTGGGTAACACGTTTCCTCGCCTCCTCCACCCCCCCCCCCCCTCAATTCTGACATGGCAATCAGTTCAGTGACTTGGAGGAAGAAACCATAGCGTGATCGGTTTCCAGAATGACAGCGAGGTGATTATTGAGGTAGAACACATTTCCTAAAGAGTTAACCTGCTGTCCTCCACAGTAAAGATCTCTGCCAAATCATTCAGCGTGTCGTACTGAAGGGTCACCAACTTTCATTTTTTCCAAGGTGATAATTAAGGTTTTGCGACTACTCCGCATACACGTACATCGTTGCAGTATAAAGGGTGGTCCACTGATAGTGAACGGGCCAAACATCTCACGAAATAAGCATCAAACGAAAAAAAACTACAAAAAAAAACGAAACTCGTATAGCTTGAAAGGGGAAACCAGATGGCGCCATGAATGGCCCGCTAGATGGCGCTGTCACAGGTCAAACGGATATCAACTGCGCTTTTTTAAATAGGAACCTCCATTTTTTATTACATATTCGTGTAGTACGTAAAGAAATATGAATGTTTTAGTTCGGCCACTTTTTTCGCTTTGTGATAGATGGCGCTGTAATAGTCACAAACGTGGCATCACGTAACATTCCACCTGTGCAGACGGTATTTGCTTCGTGATACATTACCCGTGTAAAAATGGACCGTTTACCAATTGCGGGAAAGGTCTATATCGTGTTGATGTATGGCTATTGTGATCAAAATGCTATGTATGCTGCTCGGTATCCTGGGCGACATCATCCAAGTGTCCGGGACCGTTCGCCGAATAGTTACGTTATTTAAGAAAACAGGAAGTGTTCAGCCGCATGTGAAACGTCAACCACGACCTGCAACAAATGATGATGCCCAAGTAGGTGTTTTGGCTGCTGTCGAGGCTAATCCACACATCAGTAGCAGACAAATTGCGCGAGAATCGGGAATCTCAAAAACGTCGGTGTTGAGAGAAATGTCGTTACACGTATTACCAAATGCACTGAGGTTGACGGACATTTTGAGCATTTATTGCATTAATGTGGTATTTACAGGTAATCACGCTGTAACAGCATGCGTTCTCAGAAATGATAATTTCACAAAGGTACATGTATCACATTGGAACAACCGAAATAAAATGTTCAAAAGTACCTACGTTCTGTGTTTTAATTTAAAAAACCTACCTGTTACCAACTGCTTGCCTAAAATTGTGAGCCATATTTTTGTGACTACTACAGCGCCATCTATCACAAAGCGAAAAAAGTGTTCCAACTAAAACTTTCATGTTTCTTTACGTACTACACGAATATGTAATAAAAATGGGGGTTCCTATTAAAAAAAAAACGCAGTTGATATCAGTTAGACCTATGGCAGCGCCATCTAGCGGGCCAACCATAGCGCCATCTGGTTTCCCCCTTCAGGCTAGACAAGTTTCGTTCTTTGTAGTTCTTTCGTTCGACGCTTATTTCGTGAGATATTTGGCCCGGTCATGATCAGTGGACCACCCTGTATACCATGACTGAATATATTAACATACAATTTGATTACATTAGACATTTTATTGTTAGACACCTCCGTGTGTGGCGTTTAACGTTGTAAATGAGAAGTAGAATGTATAAAGTGTTTATCTTCAGAGTTCTGAGGGGTGACTTTCACATCAGCGCATCTTGCGACAGTCTATGTACGGAGAGGAGCTTTCTCCCTCCCATCCAAACATATAATTTGCAGGTACTCAATCAACAGTGGGTAATAAACCAAAGTAACAAAAAAAAGTTTATTCTCAGAGAGTTTATAGATTTTTTAGTTCAGTTTCATGAAACGTTCCGTTAAAACAGGACTTTGAGGTCATGGTTGATGCAAAAATTATTCACAGACGATTTGTTCCCATTTACGTTGGAGATCTTCAGATATCTAGAGTCCTTACTGACACACTACGCTGTTTTGACAGAATTCAAGACAGGAGCCCAAGTTATATTAGTTTTGATGTAGTTTCCTTATTAATGTTGATTTCTACGAACGAAACTGTTTCACAAGATGTTTTTCTGGTGCAGGTAGGAGCTTGGTCTTACTAAATCGTGATTCTCTATTTTTTTCTTTTTCTTCTTCCTGTTCTTTCTTTCTTCCTAGACTAAAGTCTGTTTCCTTCAGTATACCTCAGTCTACCCAGAGGTTAACGTTTCACCGTTTCCTTGGACGGCCAATATTTCTTTTACCAGCTGTTGACATATTTCATAAGATTTTCACAATCTTCCTTTCATTCACCCTGTATAAGTGTACCTTCCACTCATGCTTTCTCGTATCTATCCATTCATTAATGGAGTCCAATTTACAACCTTTTATAATGCTTTCACTTCTCTCTGTCTTTCAGAGTCACCCCTGTAATCTTTCGTAGAATTTTCATTTCCGTGGGTTCCAAAAGTCTCTTTACTTTAGATGTTTCCGGTCTTGTCTCAGCTGTGTATGTCATAACTGGTTGTTTTGTATATTCTAACTTTTGCATATCTTCCTGTATTCTCGTTTTTTCCAAATAGTATCACTTAAACACCATGTTACTTTGTTTACTTCTGTTACTTGTTCTCTAACTTCGTTTTCACCCTTTCCACTGCTGAACAGTTAAGTACAACGTATTTAGATGTCATTACCATTTTTCCATCCACTTCCACTTTGCGTCTAAATGGTTCCACAGACGTCGCCATACATTTCGTTTTTTGAGTGTTGTTGTTGTTGTGGTCTTCAGTCCTGAGACTGGTTTGATGCGGCTCTCCATGCTACTCTATCCTGTGCAAGCTTCTTCATCTCCCAGTACCTACTGCAGCCTACATCCTTCTGAATATGCTTAGTGTGTTCATCTATCGGTCTCCCTCTACGATTTTTACCCTCCACGCTGCCCTCCAATACTAAATTGGTCATCCCTCGATGTCTCAGAACATGTCCTACCAACCGATCCCTTCTTCTAGTCAAGTGGTGCCACAAGCTCCTCTTCTCCCCAATTCTATTCAATACCTCCTCATTAGTTATGTGATCTACCCATCTAATCTTCAGCATTCTTCTGTAGCACCTCATTTCGAAAGCTTCTATTCTCTTCTTGTCCAAACTATTTATCGTCCCCGTTTCACTTCCATACATGGCTACACTCCATACAAATACTTTCAGAAACGACTTCCTGAGATTTAAATCAATACTCGATGTTAACAAATTTTTCTCCTTCAGAAACGCTTTCCTTGACATTGCCAGTCTAAATTTTATATCCTCTCTACTTCGACCATCATCAGTTATTTTGCTCCCCAAATAGAAAAACTCCTTTACTACTTTAAGTGTCTCATTTCCTAATCTAATTCCCTCAGCGTCACCCGACTTAATTCGACTACATTCCATTACCCTCGTTTTGCTTTTGTTGATGTTCATCTTATATCCTCCTTTCAAGACACTGTCCATTCCGTTGATCTGCTCT
Organism: Schistocerca cancellata; assembly: GCF_023864275.1. Lineage (NCBI taxonomy): Eukaryota > Metazoa > Arthropoda > Insecta > Orthoptera > Acrididae > Schistocerca > Schistocerca cancellata. The sequence goes on from NC_064631.1 coordinate 401,482,212, forward strand.
TCCAAGTCCTTTGCTGTCTCTGACAGAATTACAATGTCATCGGCGAACCTCAAAGTTTTTATTTCTTCTCCATGGATTTTAATACCTACTCCGAACTTTTCTTTTGTTTCCTTTGTTGCTTGCTCAATATACAGATTGAATATTATCGGGGATAGGCTACAACCCTGTCTCACTCCCTTCCCAACCACTGCTTCCGTTTCCTGTCCCTCAACTCTTATAACTGCCCTCTGGTTTCTGTACAAATTGTAAATAGCCTTTCGCTCCCTGTATTTTACCCCTGCCACCTTCAAAATTTGAAAAAGAGTATTCCAATCAACATTGTCAAAAGCTTTCTCTAAGTCTATAAATGCTAGAAATGTAGGTTTGCCTTTCCTTAATCTTTCTTCTAAGATAAGTCGTAAGGTCAGTATTGCCTCACGTGTTCCAACATTTCTACGGAATACAAACTGATCTTCCCCGAGGTCGGCTTCCACCAGTTTTTTCATTCGTCTGTAAAGAATTCGTGTTAGTATTTTGCAGCTGTGACTTATTAAACTGATAGTTCGGTAATTTTCACATCTGTCAACACCTGTTTTCTTTGGGATTGGAATTATTATATTCTTCATGAAGTCTGAGGGAATTTCACCTGTCTCATACATCTTGCTCACCAGATGGTAGAGTTTTGTCAGGACTGGCTCTCCCAAGGCTGTCAGTAGTGCTAATGGAATGTTGTCTACTCCCGGGGCCTTGTTTCGACTTAGGTCTTTCAGTGCTCTGTCAAACTCCTCACGTAGTACCATATCTCCCATTTCATCTTCATCTACCTCCTCTTCCATTTCCAAAATATTGTCCTCAAGAACATCGCCGCTGTATAGACCCTCTATATACTCCTTCCACCTTTCTGCTTTCCCTTCTTTGCTTAGAACTGGGTTTCCATCAAAGCTCTTGATATTCATGCAAGTGGTTCTCCTTTCTCAAAACGTCACTTTAATTTTCCTGTAGGCAGTATCTGTCTTAACCCTCATGAGATAAGCCTCCACATCCTTACATTTGCCATCTAGCCATCCCTGCTTAGCCATTTTGCACTTCCTGTCGATCTCATTTTTGAGACGTTTGTATTCCTTTTTGCCTGCTTCATTTACTGCATTTTTATATTTTCTACTTTCATCAATTAAATTCAATATTTATTCTGTTACCCAAGGGTTTCTACTAGCCCTTGTCTTTTTACCTATTTGATCCTCTGCTGCCTTCACTGTTTCATCCCACAAAGCTACCCATTCTTCCTTTACTGTATTTCTTTGCCCCATTCCTGTCAGTTGTTCCCGTATGCTCTCCCTGAAACTCTGTAAAACCTCTGGTTCTTTCAGTTTATCCAGGTCCCATCTTCTTAAATTCCCACCTTTTTGTAGTTTCTTCAGTTTTAATCTACAGTTCATATCCAATAGATTGTGGTCAGTGTCCACATCTGCCCCTGGAAATGTCTTACAACTTAAAACCTGGTTCCTAAATCTCTGTCTTACCGTTATATAATCTATCTGATACCTACTAGTATCACCAGGGTTCTTCCATGTATACAACCTTCTTTCATGGTTCTTGAACCAAGTGTTAGCTATGGTTAAGTTATGCTCTGCACAAAATTCTACCAGGCGGCTTCCTCTTTCATTTCTTAGCCCCAAGCTATATTCACCTATGTTTCCTTCTCTCCCTTTTCCTACTCTTGAATTCCAGTCACCCATGACTATTAAATTTTCGTCTCCCTTCACTACCTGAATGATTTCTTTTATCTCATCATACATTTTATCAATTTCTTCGTCATCTGCAGAGCTAGTTGACATATAAACTTGTACTACTGTGGTAGGCATGGGTTTCGTGTCTATCTTGGCCACAATAATGCGTTCATTATGCTGTTTGTAGTAGCTTACCCGCACTCCTATTTTTTTATTCATTATTAAACCTACTCCTGCATTACCCCTATTTGATTTTGTATTTATAACCCTGTATTCACCTGACCAAAAGTCTTGTTCCTCCTGCCACCAAACTTCACTAATTCCCTCTATATCTAACTTTAACCTATCCATTTCCCTTTTTAAATTTTATAACCTACCAGCCCGATTAAGGGATCTGACATTCCACGCTCCGATCCGTAGAACGCCAGTTTCTTTCTCCTGATAACAACGTCCTCTTGAGTAGTCCCCGCCCGGAGATCCGAATGGGGGACTATTTTACCTCCGGAATATTTTACCCAAGAGGACGCCATCATCATTTAATCAACAGTAAAGCTGCATGCCCTCGGGAAAAATTACGGCTGTAGTTTCTCCTTGCTTTCAGCCGTTCGCAGTACCAGAACAGCAAGGCCATTTTGGTTAGTGTTACAAGGCCAGATCAGTAAATCATCCAGACTGTTGCCCCTGCAACTACTGAAAAGGCTGCTGCCCCTCTTCAGGAACCACACGTTTGTCTGGTCTCTCAACAGATACCCCTCCGTTGTGGCTGCACCTACAGTACGGCTATCTGTATCATTGAGGCACGCAAGCCTCCCCACCAACGGCAAGGTCCATGGTTCATGAGGGGCGTTTTGAGTGTATACGCACATATTTAGGATTTGGCTGCCACACTGCATATATGTAAAATTTTCTGCGGGTTATTTTCACTGTTTGCAGTAAAGCTGAATCGTCAGTATAACAAATTATTTTAATTTATTTGTCCCCCATTCTATAACCACTACCTGCCAATACCTTCTTTATCACTGGCTCAGAGTCATTTGAGTCACATTGTCTAGTACCACTAATAACTGCTATGCAGCTAGTTAATCTGGAAACAGTTTTTCCTGGATATAGTTGTTACAATAAATGTCTTCAAGCGAACTTGAAGAGCACATTGTCTAATACCACTATTAACTGCAACGCAGCTAGCCAATCTGGAACCAATTATCGAGTGAATGTAGTCGTTGGAATAAATGTACAGGAAGATAATGTTCAATTTGTGATGAGCCAGTTTCTTTTCGTAAAACTATTCTGTTTGCATTGGAACTCCTCAATAAGATCGTTGTATTTCTTGTGAATAAGTATCCCTATTGCTGCTAAAGCTCTTATCTGCTTCTGTTCTCCAGTATAAATGTGTAAGTACTGGTCATATTGCTTCCAGCCTTTGCCTTTCTTTTTTTGTCTCTTGGGTACTACATACTGAGATTTCACGACGTTTCAATTCTTGTATAAGCTATTGGTCTTTCATATTAAGGGTTTTATGTTCCATGTTTCAATTCTCAGACCATTTTTATTTTTCCGTGTCTTACACCTGTTCCTAACCTTGATCGTCATATTTACGGTCATTTCTGAGGTCCAGTGCCGGTACTCTGAGCAGTGAAATTATAACACCGGTAGATCGCTGGCCTGGCTATCGGTGGTTCTGTTTTCAAGATTTTCCTTTCCCTCGGCTGGCTGTTTTTACCACAGCTAAGGTGCATAACTTTGCCTACCAGCCGTTATTTCTGAGTTCTGGCATATACTAGCCTTTGGTGCTTCCACATCTTTCATCCTGCAATACAGCAGGTTGCGCTTATTTTTAATTCAGGATTTTCTACCGTTAGCCTTTTGTGATCCAACACCCAAGGCAACAGCTTCGAAGGTCTGAATTGAGGACAAGAAAAAAAGACTCCCTTGGACCTCGAAACCTAACGCCGCTGGCGTCGAAAAAATAAGAGTTGGCCGAGAGAGGCCGATAGGAAACGAAATGGGAGTTTGACACCAGTATGAGTAAGTAATGTCAAACTCAGCTCGGGGCTCCACACTTGCTAACCCACGTACTCCCAAAATGGGAGCCCCCTAAGGGGTATCTCTATTTTTAAATACACAAAATGAAATCCACAAGCGAACTGATGTGGTTGTCATTGGGATTCCTCTTAGTCCCCTATTTCCAATTATTATATGGAGATTGTTGAACAATGAGCTCTTCTGCACCCAATGAAAGATCTCCTTTGTAAGTCGTATCATTATGGGTTTGATGGTTTCATAATAAGGTCATAGGATGAAGAGCAGTATTGTAGAAAAATACAGGCATTCTAGCAGTTGAAACGGAAGGGAAGAGCTAGTTAAATAAAATGAAATACGGTTGCTGACTTTTGCAGAGTCTAACTATAACGATAGATTACTTGAAATCGAGGATTATTACGACAGATTACTTGAAATCAAGGATGATGTTACCTGTCGGAACGTCGGGGACAACGATAAGTATTTGGGATTATGCAGCTAACTGTGGTACCCTCCATACAATCCACAAAGCCCCTCCAGTTCTAATGGCACTTGATATTTACAAGAGTTTGATGGTTGCCATGCAGATGGGGACAAAGGGTAGGAGTATAATTTCATTCATCGACCACAGAATTCTCAGCTGTTGGTGGAAGCCTTCCTTCCGTTACTGCATATAACCTCGTTACTAGATACATTCCCATAGTCACAATTAATCAGCAGCACACATTTACACTGATCAGCCAGCACATTATGACCACCTATATAATAGCTAATATGTCCACATTTGTCACAGATAACAGTGGCGACGCATCGTGGCACGGAAGCAATGATAATTTGGCAGGCCACTAAAGGGAGTTGGCACCACATCTACACACACGTCAGCTAATTCTCGTCAATTCCGGGGAGGGGGCATGAGCTCTGACACCATGTTCAACCATGTTCCAGATTTCTTCGATCGGGTTCAATCTGGCGGGTTGGGGGCCAGCACGTCTATTGGAACTCGCCACTGTGTTCCTCGAACCACTCCACCACACACCTGGCCTTGTGAGAAGGCGTACTGTCATGCTGAAAGATGTTACTGCCATACTCGCTGTGAATGGGGTTACGTGGCCTGAAACCAGTGTATGATATTACTTGCCATCCATGGTGTCTTGCATAAGATTCACTGCACCCATGGATGTCCACGTGAGTGTTTCCCCGAGCGTAGACAAGCCGCCACCAGCTTGTATCTACCCCACAGTACAGACGTCATGGAGCTGTTCCCCTGGAAGACGGAGGATTTGCGCTCTCTCATCGGCATGGCGAAGCTGTCGGGATTCATCAGACAATGTCAAGGCTCTGCCACTGCCCCAACGTCCAGTGCTGATGGCCTAGTGCCCATTTCAATCGCAGCTGTTGACGTTATGGTGTTGACATTGGCACATGCATAGGTCGTCGACTGCAGAGGCCCATTGTAGGGATGTTCGGTGCACTGTGTGTTCAGACACACTTATATTCTACACAACATTAAAGTCTGATGTTAGTTCCGCCACAGTTCGCCGCCTGTCCTGTTTCACCAGTATACTGAGCCTACAACGTCCGACATCTGTAATGAGGGGTGGTCGTCCAATCCCCTGATGTCTGGACCAGGTTTCAACTTGGCTTCACTACGTGCTGAAGACACATTTCAAAGTTCTCCTCGAACACTCAACAAGTCCTGCAGTTTCCGAAATGTTCGTGCCAAGCCTGCAGGCCATTACAATCTGCCCTCGGTCAAACTCAGGCAGATCGCTCCCCTTTCCATTTCTACACATAGGCAGCGGGCTCACTGATACTACGTGCACCATGTGTGTGTCTGACTAGAAGGGTTGGCAGGTGACGCTGCTATCGCCTGAATGGGTCGGTGGTCATAATATTATGGCTGATCAGTGATTGAGGCACTGGGCTACTACAGTGACAAGTGAGTATTCGTTTCGAAAACTGTTTGTAGAGAGGTGGTAGACTTGTACTTGGTTTCCGTCGATTGTTAGCTCCGTGACAACACGTTCCCCAAAGCAAGATGGTGATGCGCAATGTGCAATGTGCTGTTGCAGACTCGTCGAGATGCTGCAGCTGTTGGCAGCCCTGGTCGCTGCTTGCGCCGCGGTGGCGCTGTACGCCTACTACTGCTGGAGCTACTGGCCGCGACGGGGAATCCCGTACATCCCGGGGGCGCCCTTCCCATTTGGACACGCGTGGCGCGCCATGCTGTTCCAGCGCTACATCGGCGACATCTGCTGCGATCTCTACAGTGCGGTGCCGCCCTCCGAACCAATGGTTGGAATCTACATGTTCACCCAGCCTGGAATCGTCGTCAAGGACCCAGAGCTTATCAAGAGCATGCTCGTCAAGGACTTCCAGCACTTCCACGATCGCGGCCTTTACGTCAACGAAGACGTCGACCCACTCACTGGACACTTGGTCTTTATGGCTGGTGAAAGGTGGCGTTTGCTAAGAAACAGGCTGACACCTACGTTCACATCAGGGAAGATGAAGATGATGTTTCCGGTTAGTCTGCTTAGATCTTGCTCACAGCTTGCTGCGTAATACTATCTTAGAAATATTCGGAAACTACAGACGGATGGGAAAATTTGTTGTGTAAATACAGTTTTGAAAACCATTACTGTCACTGATTCACTTTATATGTAACAGCTCCGCATTTTTAACGACAATAATACACTGAATATGTCGAACAAGTCACAGACCTTACTCTGCATAGACAGACCAAACACACTTATACATGAACTAGTCCATTTTTTGTCTACGACTTAACGTTCCAGAATTGAATAAATATACGCTATCTAACACAAATGTGATGCCCCCTACAGGTGAGGAGGAAACGAAGTGAAACTTCACAGTTTGAGAGCATATGTGATGTTGATAGTTTTCATTTTAGCTGGAGACGCAGTCATGGTAGACATTTTGAATGGTGCTGTCACCATTTGACTTTAATAATTTTTCTTTTATTAGGTTACCTTCCACTCAGAAGGCTGTTGCACACAGCGACTGTTATATTGTAAATAATAGATTTCAGCTATCAGTCGTCCTTTTTAAATTTTATTGGCAGATCTAGATTTTAGCTAGCAACTAGCCATTCTGAATGCACTATCATTTTTGATCAATGCTTGTAATGGCTGTTGGTCGGGCTTCGTCCACAGTTCATTGAATACTCGACCAACAGGCATTACAAGCATTGATCCAAAATGAGAGTGCATTGAGAATGGCTAGTTGCTAGCTGAAATCTAGATCAGCCAATAAAATTTGAAAAGGACGACTGACAGCTGAAATCTATTATTCACAAGTTTTATTTTATTGTTGTACGATCTAGATTTCGTCCGTAGTTACCTTGTTCTCTAATACACCACAGATTCCATTGTGCAGACTGTTATGTCTTTCAGGCGACCTTTGGATCAAACGAAATGAAACGTCATAGGTTGAGAGCGTATGTGATGTTGATTGTTTTTATTTTGCTGAAGACACAGTCATGGTAAATTTTTCGAATGATGCTGTCGCCATTTGACTTAACACTTTTTATTTTATTGTTGTACTATCCAGATTTCGGCCGTAGCTACCTTGTTCCCTAAAACACCACAGATTGCATTGTGCAGACCGTGATGTCCCTCAGGAGATCTTTGGAGAATCGTTTATGTATGTTCATGTCAGTTATTGTGCCTGAACAAGTGGCGCATACCTACAGGGTTATTACAAATGATTGAAGCGATTTCACAGCTCTACAATAACTTTATTATTTGAGATATTTTCACAATGCTTTGCACACACATACAAAAACTCAAAAAGTTTTTTTAGGCATTCACAAATGTTCGATATGTGCCCCTTTAGTGATTCGGCAGACATCAAGCCGATAATCAAGTTCCTCCCACACTCGGCGCAGCATGTCCCCATCAATGAGTTCGAAAGCATCGTTGATGCGAGCTCGCAGTTCTGGCACGTTTCGTGTTAGAGGAGGTTTAAACACTGAATCTTTCACATAACCCTACAGAAAGAAATCGCATGGGGTTAAGTCGGGAGAGCGTGGAGGCCATGACATGAATTGCTGATCATGATCTCCACCACGACCGATCCATCGGTTTTCCAATCTCCTGTTTAAGAAATGCCGAACATCATGATGGAAGTGCGGTGGAGCACCATCCTGTGGTACGTTTAGCTCCCTGCTTGTTTTTATTCGTCGACTTCCGCAGGCTACGCGTGAAACTTGCCCGCACGTGTTCAAACGTTTCTTCGCTCACTGCAGGCCGACCCGTTGATTTCCTCTTACAGAGGCATCCAGAAGCTTTAAACTGCGCATACCATCGCGGAATGGAGTTAGCAGTTGGTGGATCTTTGTTGAACTTCGTCCTGAAGTGGCGTTGCACTGTTATGACTGACTGATGTGAATGCATTTCAAGCACGACATACGCTTTCTCGGCTCCTGTCGCCATTTTGTCTCACTGCGCTCTCGAGCGCTCTGGCGGCAGAAACCTGAAGTGCGGCTTCAGCCGAACAAAACTTTATGAGTTTTTCTACGTATGTGTAGTGTGTCGTGACCATATGTCAATGAATGGAGCTACAGTGAATTTATGAAATCGCTTCAATCATTTGTAATAGCCCTGTATTTATTGGTGAGCGGTTTCATATAACTGTGCTGCAGGGTACAGAAATGTTAGTCTATAATATATTTAGGCGTTTTAGAGACATTCTCACGTTTACTAATGACAAATCTGGGCAGTATGGCCAGATATGCTTTTTCGACAAGGACTTGTATTCCGTATAAGTCTGACGTCTTTTGATGAATAAATAACGCAAAGAAGCGTGGTATTTATATACCATTTTTAGTGGTTGCCGTCTTTCTTGTTTTTGTAATTTTACTTCTATTGTTTATTCCAGTTTTTGTTCTTGGAAATGGCCAAACACTGAAATTTGAATCGTATAACAGTAAAATAAGAATTTTTACCATCAGTGGCGGCAAGCGTCGTTAAAAAAAATGTGGTGTTGTTCCAGTGTTTGCAAAATGGAGTAAAATTTACTAACAATTGGGAGTAGAACTCCACATATCAGTATGACATTGAACCCCTCTGATTTGGTTCGGAAGTGTGTCGTAAGCTTCTGTGTCCTCTCTTGAGGCAATGTCGGCCCACAATCTGGTCCTTTATATCCTGGGTACTGGCTCTGAGATGGCGTCGCCATTCTAGCTCGTCTCACACCTACTGGAGGCCGATCTGGGGATCTTGCTGGCCACATGAGCACATCAAGATGACGCATACAGTTCACAGAGACACATGCCATGTGTGTACGAGCATTGTACTGTTGAAAAATGTCACCACGATATTCTCGCATGAGGGACTGCACTTGAGGACTAAAGATGTACGTGACGTACTTTTGTGGCGTCAGAATTCCTTCAGTCTCTACCAGCCGTGCCTGATGCTCCCACAAAGAACACTGCTAAGCCTCCCCAAAACATTGGAGGGATGAAGACTTCTCGCCAGCTGGCCTCTGTACTCGCGATTGCAACACCATTCAACAGCAGTCGATGCTTTCCGGCCGCGCGGGATTAGCCGAGCGGTGTAGGGCGTTGCAGTCACGGACTGTGCGGCTGGTCCCAGAGGAGGTTCGACTCCTCCCTCGGGCATGGGTGCGTGTGTTTGTCCTTAGGATAATTTAGGTTAAGTAGTGTGTAAGCTTAGGGACTGATGACCTTAGCAGTTAAGTCCCATAAGATTTCACACACATTTGAACATTTGATGCTTTCGGGTCACAGCACCACTCCAAATGCAGCCGCTTGTGTTGTGGTGTTAACGGCAACATATGTGTGGAAAGACAATTGCCTCGTCCGGCTGCTGCTAGTCTCCGACCGCTGGTGGAGGTTTAAACGGAATGTTGCTCAGAGTCCATTACTGCTATTCCCATTCTCACATCAGTAAAATTTCTACAATATCACGATAAGTGTTCCTAGATGCAGCAATACATAGTAACAATAATTTTGAATAATTTTCTCTGTCTCCCTCCCCTCTTTTAGCTGTTCACGTTTTCGTTCTGCCTGATGCTATTACACACATATAGTTTCAGTAACACGTAACTCTTTCCGCGATGTTGGGCCAGCACATGCTAGCAGATGTATTTTATTGATGAAATTCCGCTCCAGTTGGTTTACTCCACGATCGGTTTTTGCTTTTATACTGAACCCATTTTCTAGTGACATCAGAAACTCATCCTGTAAATTAATCAAACGTTGTACTTACGATCCTTACCGAGGTGGACAAAAATATGGAAACACAACACATTACCATGCCTAACACTGTGTAGAAAATCGTCGTCATTCAAAACAGTTTCCAGTCGTCTCGGAATGGATCAATACAGGTCCTTCATGGTTTTCAAGGGAATATTATACCTTTCGTCCTGCAAAACAGTGCAAGTTTGATGCAACTATGACGGGCGTGGATAGCGATCATGCACCCTTCTCTCGAAATTAGACTACAAAGGCTCAGTGGTACTGCCATGTGGTGACTGTGGCGACCAGGGAGATGTGACAACTCATCCTCGTGCATCCAAAACCAGTCCTGGACTATGCGAGCTGTGTGAACAGGGGACCACCACTGGAAAAACAAACACTGAAATATGGGACGTATCTAATCAGCAAAAATAAATGCGAACCTGCAGAGCAGTCGTGGGACCCATGGAATACCACTGTATAGCTGCCCAAATCATCAGCGAATCCCCAACATGTATCACTCCTGGGACGTAAACTCGGCCAAAAGTTGGACAAATATATTATACTAGAACTGACAAGAGATTACATTTTCACGCAATTTAGGTGCATAGATCCTTAGAAATCAGTACCCAGAACAACCACCTCTGACCGTAATAACGGCCTTGATACGCCTGGGCATTGAGTCAAACAGAGCTGGATGGCATGCACAGGTACAGCTGCCCATGCAGCTTCAACATGATATCACAGTTCATCAAGAATAGTGACTGGCGTATTGTGACGAGACAGTTGCTCGGTCACCATTGCCCAGACGTTTTCGATTGGTGAGAGATCTGGAGAATGTGATGGCCAGGGCAGCAGTCAAATATTTTCTGTATCCAGAAAGGCTCGTACAGGACCTGAAATATGCGGTCGTGCGTTATCCTACTGAAATGTAGGGTTTTGCAGGGATCGAATGAAGGGTAGAGCCACGGGTCGTAACACGTCTGAAATGTAACGTCCACTGTTCAAAGTGCCATCAATGCGAACAAGAGGTGACCGAGACGTGTAACCAATGGCACCTCATGCCATCACGCCGGGTGATACGCTAGTATGGCGATGGCGAATACACGCTTCCAATGTGCGTTCACCGCGTTGTCGCCAAACACGGATGCGACCATCATGATGCTGTAAGCAGAACCTGGATTCATCCGAAAAAATGACGTTTTCCCATTCGTGCACCCTGGTTCGTCGTTAAGTACACCATCGCAGGCGCTTCTGTCTGTGATGCAGCGTCAAAGGTAACCGCAGTCATGTTCTCCGAGCTGATAGTCCACGCTGCTGCAAACGTCGTCGAACTGTTCGTGCAGATGGTTGTTGTCTTGCAAACGTCCCCATCTGTTGTGTCAGGGATCGAGACGTGGCTGCACGATCCGTTACAGCCATGCTGGAAAGATGCCTGTCATCTCGACTCCTAGTGATACGAGGCCATTGGGATCCAGCACGGCGTTCCGTATTACCCTCCTGAACCCACCGATTCCATATTCTACTAACAGTCATTGGATCTCGACGAACGCGAGCAGCAATGTCGCGATACGATAAACCGCAATCGCCATAGGCTACAATCAGACCTTTATCAAAGTCGGAAACGTGATGGTACGCATTTCTCCTCCTTACATGAGGCATCACAACAACGTTTCACCAGGCAACGCCGGTCAACTGCTGTTTGTGTATAAGAAATCGGTTGGAAACTTTTCTCATGTCAGCACGTTGTAGGTGTCGCCACCGGCGCCAACCTTGTGTGAATGTTCTGAAAAGCTAATCATTCGCATATCACAGCATCTTCTTCCTGTCGGTTAAATTTCGCGTCTGTAGCTCGTCATATTCGTGGTGCAGCAATTTTAATAGGCACTACCGTAATTCTTCCATTGACCCACAGTCCACGTTTGACGGCTTCTACACCATACTTTCCTAGTACGGGCGTTTGTATCGCTGATGAGTGGTTTTGGAATTCCAGCTCGCCTTTCAGTTCCCTAGGTCTGCAGCTCCCTTTATTTTGTTTTTGGTGTTCACAGGGCTCGCGAGTGCGACATTCAGTCCTGCAGTGACTAGCAGCTGCCGTCCTGTTACTTTTCGTCAGAATCCTCTTCAATGATCGTCCGTCAGGATCACTCAACACATACTTTCGTCCGCATTGTGACTTGGCGGATGGTATTTTTCCGCTTTACCTGAATGCGGTGTGAATCTTCGACACGGTGCCTCTTGACACACGAAACACTTCGCCTGCCTTGTTTATGAAGCACCAACCATACGAGGTCCAACAATTTACCCACTTCAAAATTTACTGAGTACCGACACAATGCACCCATGACTACGCAGAACACTGTTCTGACCAGGGCAGACACTTGCAACGTGTTGAGGACATTACACAGGTGCCACAACTATACCGCCTGCAGGCATGCCCAACCTCTGCGTTTATGTTCAAGCATACATTTCTCGTGGTGTTTCAATATTTTTGTCCAACACCCGTATATTTTACACTGCGTTGTGATGTAGCAAAGTCAACTTGTTAAAAAAAAAAGTCAGCTCTCTTTAAAAGTGACGCATCCAATTATATATGAAAAATGGGTACATCAATATTATAAAAACTGTAAATTTTGTCACATTAAAAATACTGGCATGTTTCTGCATAAAAAGGGATTTTACTTTAACTTGAGAGGAATTATAAATTGAACATTTTATCAACGAAAAACTGAAGGTGGTTATGAATGAAAATACACACGACACTGTATTACATTCTATTGTAGAATATTACATTGTCGAATATTACGCCAGTGTCGTGTGTATTTTCATTCATAATGTATAAAATATTCTATCAGGGGCTAACAGAACAGTCATTGCTAAAGGTAGTAGTTTAGATTTGACGAAATTCTGAAACAGTAGCAGTGGGCCCTGCGTCCAGGTGTAGCGGGAAGTTGCGTTTCCTAGCGTGAACGGGCAAAGGCTAGTGTTGTAATTGGCAGAAGAGCTAACACCGTGTTACTAGAGGAGGCCGAAATGCACGCGTTTATCTCACGCAGGCTGGCGTGAAGAGGGAAGAACTATACTGACGTGAGGTCTGGAACATGACAAGGAATGAGAATTCAGAAAGCGGACGTAATTAGTTTCATACTTAACTTTAATCCATTAATGATGAACGTCGCTCTTGACGGTGCATGATTCACAATATTATCTGTTCAGAATAGTAACTGAATATGGCGCCTTGCTAGGTCGGAGGAAATGACGTAGCTGAAGGCTATGCTAAACTGTCGTCTCGGCAAATGAGAGCGCATGTAGACAGTGAACCATCGCTAGCAAAGTCGGCTGTACAACTGGGCGAGTGCTAGGGAGTCTCTCTAGACTAGACCTGCCGTGTGGCAGCGCTCGGTCTGCAATTACTGATCGTGGCGACACGCGGGTCCGACGTATACTAACGGACCGCGGCCGATTTAAAGGCTACCACCTAGCAAGTGTGGTGTCTGGCGGTGACACCACAGCTAGAACAGAAGGAAATGCCATGAAGGCCAGTGTCTTGTCATGTACGCTGCATGAACTGCTTACAACATAAAGACAAGTGAACTAACATCCGAACGTAGCTATAAAATTGTTGAGTGCCGGAAACTGGCGTTTCTTTATGTGTTCTGTTCGTTGAGTACCTTCTCCCTGGACTTTTGCAATGGCCAGTGACTAAACTGTAATCAGAGCCATCGGAGGAAAATACAAAAAGTTTCACTTTGGAGTGGATGAAATCGCAGAAATTATAGGTAAAGGGACAGAGTCCTTCGTTTTTAATAAAACAAGGCAGTTTCTGTGTTAATAATAATATTCATCCTGGGAATCAAGAATTTCGACGGTCTTTGCCTGTTATCGATATTGATACTGGAAAAATATCAAAATTTGTGGTATAAATGATCGTGTTTCTGAATCTTAGATTTTGTACAACGCCTTGGGACTCGATACGGCAATCCGTTCCTGAGAAAAAGGGCTCTTAGCAGACGGACGAACAGGCAGATAGACGGATAACAAATGAAAACTTTTTTCGTGCGACAGGATTTCAAATTAAAACGTTTCGGATTTTTTCACTTTAAGTGCACTGTGAAACCTTGCATCTTGCCAAATTTCATGATTCTAGGTTAACGGGAACTAAGTTACATTGTAATGTTGTAACTTTAATTTGGTATGCTGATGTGTAATATTGTAACTTTAATTTTGTTATGCTGAGATCGGTGCTAATAGACAATAAAAGCTGGGTTAAAAGCCGTGATCTGTCTGGGGACGTTAACCGTGGATTACTGGGCAACTGTTTCATCAGATATTTAGTCTTGGTTTACCAACCAGACTAACATTAATGGTAATCTTTTAATAGTCATACAAAACCGGTAATATATATATATATATAAAGGATAATTTAAATAAAAAGAAAGAAATCAGTTTATATTTGGAAATTTATTTTAAGATTGTTCATTGAAATTTCAGCGTATTATACGTGAGTTATAACTGAGCTGGTGCCTTATTTACGATTTAAAAAAAATGTGAGATTGTAGGAGCCAAGATTGGGAGACTGTATACAACACTGCATTCATAAAATCACACACGAAGAACATTAAAACATAAGCAAGAAGAAATTAACCACAACCAACAGATTCAGTTTTTACCCAAAGAAATTACGTTCATACCACAATCCTGTCCGTCATGTAATTACCACACACTGGTATACTAAATTCATATTAACTCTTTGTGAAGTCTTCGCAAAAAGAATAGCTGAGGGCTACTTTGATGATTACACCACATGCTTCACGTGGTCAACTTGGTTTACACAAAGCGTACAACTCCACAATAATTTTGATAATTAAAATACATTAGATCGAAAAGCAATTGACAAAAGAAAAACCTTGAACTGGTTACTAACGTCTTACTATTAACCTGATGGGTCAAACAGTTATATAAGCACGTGGTAGTGGTCTCGCAAAGTACACCCCACGTGGGTTGAACATAAAGAAAAGCATAAAGAAAAGTTGCTATATTAAAAAAAAATATTCTCAAGACGAGACGTTATAATCTCACGCACATTCGGATTTAAGATTGATGAACTTAGTTAGAGTTACTGATCAACACGTGGTTCCACTTTACTCACAAAGTAGTAACAAAGCAACTACCGCAAAATAATCTGAATTTAACACGAGAATTACACTCCGCTGCAATTTAAGATAGCATTAGATATTTTAGAGCTAAACCTGAAATCAAGGTGATTAAATTTTCAGTTAGGCTGAACTTAAGAAATCCATTGTCCTACGGACTTAACAGACACGCGCTTAGCCGGAGATCTTACCACTTCAGACGCTCGCCACGGCCACACTGCAACTGCCCTACTGCCGAGCGTGCTTCCTGAGGGGGTGTCTCACAAAGACCAACGGAAGTGGCCAGAGGGGCAGCTTCCTATACCAACCTGACAACGGACGGACAGGACCATACTAAGGATAGAAACCTCTTTGCTTTTAGGAAGCGTAGCTACCTGTTCCGACGTTGGTCCTACTGTTCTCTAGCAGACAGCCTTGTCTGCTACCCTCAAGCATGCAACTAGAAATACATATGCTCATTCATCCTCTCACACAAAAGGGAAGGGGGATGACAGTATCTTATCATATACAGTATATAAAAGAAAGCGGATGTAGGTTCCGTATGAGACTGTGTGACATGAATTACATATAAGAATTACATATAATCTGTGCTTTAAAGTGTAGTAGTGTGACAGATCGTTCTTGTTTATGTGTAAAAGTAACACGTTCCACTGCTCAGTCTCCTCCCAGATAGTCAGAAACGCCACAGTACATTTAGAAGAGGAATTTATTCCATAAATGGCAACAGATTTAAGAAATTAAACATGAAAGGAATCCAACAGAGACCTTTCAACATGTTTTTACGAGAGAATAGGCGAGGATCGAAATATGTGATATGAATGTCCATATCTTTTGGTTGCATTTATTACAACGCTAAGGGACTACAGATCTTAGTACTGGACATACATTTCAACTTGGTACGTCTGCCTCTTCCTCAGAAAAAGGGTTTTTAACAGATGGACAGACAGACAGACGGACAATAGAGTCATACTGTAAGGATTCCGTTTTTGCAGATTGAGGTACAGAACCCTAAAAATCATATTTGAGAAACAAGAAACAATCCACTGTCTGTTGCAGACGCTGGAGAAGTGCGCCCGCGAGCTGGTGGAGGTGATGGGTGCTGGCTCCAGAGACGTGGAGTTCTTCGACCTACTGGCTCGCTACGGCACTGACGTCATCGCTTCCTGCGCCTTCGGCCTCGAGACGCACAGCCTGCAGAACCCCGACCAGGAGTTCCGCAAGTGGGCGCGCCGCCTCTTCGTCCCCACGCCCGCCCGGGGCCTCATCGGTACCTTCTGCAACATATTCCCATCTATTGCCAACACCTTTCGGGTGAGTGGTCGACTGATCGTACCCCGGTACATTGAGGTATTGTTTGCCGAAGGTTGTGCTCTGCTAACCCGAGGAGCTGACACGATTGTCATGTCTCTGGTTCACTAAAAGGTACAGTTATTATTTCCATATTAAACGTAAAACATCATTGACGACTGCCTCCGTAACTGCCTTCATTGCGGAAGGACCCTGGCTCGATTCCCGATATCGCCTCAATTTTTTCTGAGTTTCGTAGATCTGGAACGGGCTCCACTCAGCCTCATGGGGCTAGATGAGAAGCTGCTTGAATAAAGAAGCAGCGGCATAATTACGATGCGTCTACTGGCAATAACGATAACACAGATTGAGGACACGTTGACCGCATTCCTCACGATCGTAGGTCGCTCATCGTACTGCCTTGTAGGCAGCAGTCAACCATTCGGAACACGCCTGTCCTTGAAAGCTGTCGGTCGGCGAATGTCTTTAGTTGTTAACGACATATTGACAAAACAAGGAGTTATCACTTACACATACTGCGTCGCTTTAGTGTCAGAGGGTACGGGATCGTAACCTAATACTACGAGATAAGATACTAATGGTAGGAAATTAAAAAGGCGATGCGCCGCCGTCGAAGGCCCAAATGTGCACACGGGCACTGCTGCGATAAACGCGACACTGATAAAGCGGCCGAAGGTTACCAGCTAACAGCTGAAGAGTAACGCTCAGCCATATTGTGCCGATGGTCCCCCTGGTCATGTCACCGTATAGAGACGGTGAATTTAAACATGTCTGCCTTGATTAGCTATTTTGATTTTTTTTTTACAGTGGTGACTGTTTCATTCATTGTTTTGTTATGTAATAGCGTAAACTTCACATTTGCCACTTTCTTCTTTTGTATATTTCTATGGTGTCTCTTTAAGAAAAAAGAATCTCCGTACATTGGGAGCACTTTTACCAACGCTGGCCGCAATTTATGTGTATTTAAAGCATAGCTTTGATCTTTTCTCTTAGTACCTCGGAAGTGAGATGACTGTGTGCCAGGTTACGGAGCTACCTATATATTTTAGAGTTTCTCTCTACTCTCCTATCAAAGAGAAAAATGTTTGTAAATGTTTCTTAGATTATTATTTTAACTATGGACTATGATTTTTTTGATCGTACGATGGCCTGAGGATGGTACTGTGCACCTAAACCTATAGCCATTACGGAAAATAAGAAATCTTGACTACCGACTAAAACAAATACATTTTTCTGTTGTATTAATCGCTGCTCAAACCACCAGTACGTCGAGAATATGTATATTAATAACTTGTTTTATTGCCATGAATAACTTATAGCTTACAGCAATAACACAAGCTTATCTGAAATGGTCTACATCTACATACATATCTGCAAACCACTGTGAAGAACATAGAAGAGGGTACTTCCAATTTTACCACGTATTACGATTTTTTCCCATATGGCGAGCGAGGGTACATTTTAATTCATCTAATCAAGTCTTCGCGGTCCACCCTGGGAGGCGGCAGTATATAGCTTGATTCCTCCTTTTATACCGGTTCTTGAATGATCATAATTATGTTTTCTCGGGATACTTGGCACCCATCCTCAAGCATCTGCCTCCTCAAGGTTTTTCGGTATTGCCAACACGATTTCCTAACAAACCTGTGAATAATATGCCCTCTTCTATTTGGTGTGGGGCTCAACTTGAGCAACTGGCTTTTGCTTTGTGTGTTATTGATTTTGCTAGCCAGGAGCTTTCCATTATTTCTCTTTACACCTTTTATGTGTATTTTAAGTATGGGTCTAACTCCACACTTTGTATGTTAGTTCGAGTTTTATTGTCAGACGCTCATATTGCCTTGTGAAGTAATTTTAATAAACGACTACTCATATTGCACTCTGTCTATTAAATTAGCATTCTGGTTAGTCATGTTCTCTAGCTGTAGCGCCCTCCGCTACCCTCAGATATTTGTGTAAATACGAGACGCATCCTGCCCGTCACCAGCAGTTTTGATTTGATTTGATGTTATCAGGGAAGCAAAAACAACATTGCTCAAGCGGGCTGCTGCCCGCACCGAGACAGAGTTTACTGTGCGGTATCGTTCCCTGTGTCTCTAGCAAGGCCTACGGACGCCCTTGAACAGCTCAAGGAGGTCCTTTACCAGTGGTTTGCTTGACACAATTTCTTAAGGTCTGGTTGATCCGAATATTACATGTCTCTTAATCTCCAATGCCTCGTGTTCGAAGATCAAATGTGGTGCGGTTTCCTCGCCCACACCACACATCCTACATTTGAAATCTTATTCTATTATCCCCCATTGTATGTGGTGTTTTTTGAAATTCCCATGACCTGTCAATAGTCCAATCATGAGTTTCATTTCTCTCCTGTTTAAGCTCAAGATTGAGAGAATTCTCTTAGAACATAGCTTTGGCATCAATACCACGCTGTGCTTGCTTTTGGACCTTAACTCAATATTCTACATGCTGTCTCCGTGTCCAGTCTCGTAGTTTTATTTTGCTCATCGCCTTGGTTCCGGTCCAATAAATGGTGTCATCGCCCCTATCCTGGCCAACCTATCGGCTTACTCATTACCACTAATCCCTGAGTGACCAGGGACCCACAATAGGTTTACCCTACTGGTTTCCCCAAGCTCCACAAGGACTTTGTGGCGTTCTGTCACGATCTTTGGTCTTGTTGCAGAGGCTGCCACTGCTTTCAGGGCTTCTTGGCTGTCTGAATAAACCTCTGTAGAACCTCCGCAAATTCTCCTCCGCACACACCCTGATACTAGATATTTCTGCTTGAAACACAGTGGCCATCTTCCCTAGAGAGATTGCACTCTCCAGCCTTGTCTGCACTCCATATACCCCAGCCCCAACACCTTTGTTTGTTTTCGAACCGTCAGTGAATCAGACTATGTCCCCAGTACGGTGTCGAAATTTGTTCTCCCAGAGCTCTCTACTTCCAATTACTACATTGAAAGGCTTATTGAAGTAGCTGGGAGTTATTATATAGTTGGCCGACATTTGACCAAATGGTTCGAATGGCTCTGAGCACTATGCGACTTAACTTCTGAGGTCCTCAGTCGCCTAGAACTTAAAACTAATTAAACCTAACTAACCTAAGGACATCACACACATCCATGCCCGAGGCAGGATTCGAACCTGCGACCGTAGCGGTAGCCCGGTTCCAGACTGTAGCGCCTAGAACCGCACGGCCACTCCGGCCGGCTACATTTGACCAACCATACCGAAATCTGCCTCGCTCTGTATTTTAGAGTGAGAACCTGGATATCCCAGTGAGTCCCAGTTTTTTCCACTCTTTAACCTGTGTGCTCCACCTGCTGCCTCCATCTTTACCCATAGGCGTAATGGGGGCATGTTCAGCATGGTACCCATCCCAGCAGTGGATGTGCTGCTAATTCTGCCTGTAATAGCTAAGCAGGCCAATCTCTGTACCTTAGCAAGTTCCTTAGCAGCTACCTGCTGTTCTACCTTTTTCCAACACACTGTAGGCCCATAAGTGATCATAAGTCTTACTACCGTGGAGTATATCCAGTACATACCCTTGGACCTTAAGCCCCAATTTTTACCACAAGCTCTCCTGGTACAGGTGCTCCTTACGTGAGGGGTCCACAATAGTTTCTCATCCAGGGTTACTTCTATGTGTGTTGGATCTGCTTCCTCATAAATGGTACTATAACAGTCTTCTTAGGACTGACCCTTAGATCCTGTTTTCTGCACCAATTTAGCATAATGCATTGTGTGCCGTAGCTCTGACTTTACTTGAAAATTTGCAAAGCACTACTATGACATGATTGTCTGCTTATCCCTGGCAAAAGTACTGTCTAGAGTTTAATTCTACAGTGAATTCATTCGCCTCAAGGTTCCACAGCAGATGGGATAGGACCCCTCCTTGTGGACTGCCTCTGGTGATGCTGATTACCATTTTGTCATGCATCTTGGTGGCTTCTACCCTTCTACCACTTAGTATGCCTCTAATCTACCTGCAAATGGTGATATGCAAGCCACGCACCTCTGCTGCCTTAACCATGGATCCGAAGGTCGTGTTGCTAAAAGCCCCTTCGATGTCCAAGATGATGCAGAGGGCTATTTCCTGATAGTGTAGAGCTTTCTCCACCTTCCCAACAAGATGGTGGAGTGCATTTTCACACGATTTTCCTGGTTGAGTGCATGTTGGTTTATGTGTAGAGGGACCATAGTTAACCTCCTCTCCCTAACATGCAATTTGACCAGTTTGTCTAATGTTTTAAGAAAAAGGAGTACAGACTGATTGGCCTCATATCCTTGGCTTTGGTATGACCAATTCTCCCTTGCTTTGGAATGAAGACAACCTTCACCGCACTCCAGACGAAAGGAATGATTCCTGCTGCTAGGCTAACCCTAAATAACCTGCATAGGAATCTTATGAAATTCACTACTGCTTGTTGCAGGAGCTCTGTAAAAATTCCACCTGGGCCAGGTGATTTGAACAGTTGGAATGTTCCCACTACCCATTGGATTTTACTACGGTTAACAGATTACCTGGCAGATTCCCTGTTCTTCATTCGAGTGCCTAAAAACGATATCTCACAGGGAACTCTTCCTGGTCTATGTTGTCTGTCAGAGCACATTGAGGAAAATGAGTCTTGAGAAGTAATTCCAGCGTTCCATGTGCTTTTCTTGTATACTCCTCATCCTCTTTCCTTAAAGTTCCTCCTGGATAAGTTGGTATCCTAGTGAGGATTTTATGAAGTCTGGCCTGACCAGCCGTACCCTCTACCTCCTCACAGAATACCTTCCAGGACGCCTGCTTTGCTTGCTAAATTGAAAGAGTGTATTTGACCTTCTCGCAAGGTTAAAAAGTCTTCATGGCTGTTTCCGCTTTCATATTGTTGCACTTCTTGGTGACTGAGCAGTTTCCATTGTATGAGGTCATGATGGCAGAGGTCACTGCCTTTGCTACCTTCTCAAACTCTTCCGGATTCCTTATCGAAGTACTGACTTCAAATGTTGTTCAAATGTGTGTAAAATCTTATGGGACTTAACTGCTAAGGTCATCAGTCCCTAAGATTACACACTACCTAGCCTAAATGATCCTAAGGACAAACATACACACCCATGCCCAAGGGAGGACTCGAACCTCCGCCGGGACCAGCACCACTGTCCATGACTGCAGCACCTTAGACTGCTCGGCTAATCCCGCGCGGTTACTGACTTCCGATAGGCTTTAGTTGAGGTCCCTCCTATAGGCCTCCCAGTCCATTTTCCTGGGATTCCTATAGGACATGGTTTGTCTAATGCCCGTTTCAACCTCGAACGTAATATACATATGGTCTGATGAGGATGGCTCTAAAGCCACGTGCCATTGTTTGACATAAATACCCATCAAAGTGGAACCGAAGGTTATGTCAATTACCTCTTCCCTTATTGTATTCCTGCATGTAGGTTCTGTGCCCTTATTGAAGAGCTCTAAGTTATTAGCTAGAAGAAATTCCAGAAGATACTCACCTCTACTGTTGGTGTTAGTGCTGCCCCACGCTAAGTTGTGGGCATTAGCATTGCATCCAACCAATAGTTGGTCCCCCTGTTGTGCACATGTTTCCATCAGTCTCCTCACCTCCTGAGGAGGAGGAGCACTGTCCTCCTAAGGAAGGCATGCTGAAGCCATTACAAACTCCCTCATGGTACCTTCCTCTCGCTGCCGCATCCTGGTGGTCAGTAAGTCCCTAGAACAAAAGTCCGCCATCGACATGAAAGGGATTCCATTTTTTTACGTAAATGCACGTTCTGGAGTTTCTTATATTTCTAGCATAAACTAGATTATCTCTAGTGGCACTGAGGCGCGATACATCCCCTTTTTATACATAGGGTTCGTGAATCAGGGCTCCGTCAACTTCTTGTCTTCCTAGAAGCTGACTTAGGGCAGCAGTAGCCCCTTTACTGTGTTGCAGACTTATCTGCAGCACATTCAGTCTCCATCGTGCCGCCATTGTCGCTTCTGATGTGTTAGATTACCCTGACTGCAACCTGAGAGAACCCCAAGAATAGTCTCAGATCCCGTTCCCGCATTGCCTTCAGGGACTTCTCTCTGACTTCCACCACAAGGGTTTCGCTGTCCGATGCAACCTTCCGGTTGATTACCTTCCAACCTTCTGTCGTGACTTTCAGATTTTGAGACCCAATTTTCTCAATCAAAGTCTCTGGAGAGGTATCGTAAGGAGTTTTGGCATCCAGATTAATATCTTTGCGGTCTTGAAGAGCTCAGCCGCTGTCTTTACCAGCAGCTTCGAATCCTCCCATGATGATATTAGGGCACCTTCTCCTTAAGCCAGTCCACTGTACCCACCCTTAAAAGACAAAGATAAGAGCACTGTATCCAGATAGACTCTCCTGAATTTGGGTCTTGGACCAGCGTCCCCCCCCCCCCCCCCCCCAATTTTCGCAAAGAGAGCCACCTGCACAAGCTCCTCCTGTTGTGAGGTGATCTTGACCACTGGATAGCCTTGCTGGGTAACCACCATGCTAAAAACCGAGACTGCAGTACTATAGGTCTGTTTCCCTTTTTCTTGCTTCGGCTTTTTGTGGATACACTTATCCTGAGAAGTGGAAGTCTTAGATCCCTCCCTTGTTCTCTTACTGCCTGCCCTAGACGTGGAAGGGGTTTGTACACCCCCTTCACCCTGGGACATTCTTTTCTTGGATGTCTTGGGCTCAAGCCCTTTTATTTCCCTCCACTTTTGTTGAGGGAGCCACCCTTTTTTTTCCATTAGATTTTGAGCTCTAAGAAGTTTCCTCCTTTGAATCCCAGACAAGTCTTCGATCTTAATCTGGTCCAACTTCTTGGTAAACATTCCCACTTCTTGAACAGATCTGTCCTCCTGTTCAGCTGAGGGGATGTTTTCCATCAGTTCCAGCCCCAATTTCTGGGTGTCTGAGGTCTCAACTTGCTTCTCAGTATTGCTATTTTCTTTGTGTCATTTTGGTCCCACGAGAGTTAGGGATCTAACCGGTCCACATCGCGCAAACTCCACGCATTGTAAGGCTAATTATTCAGGGAGGTGGCCCTGTATCCCTGAGGCTTCTTTCACGGCACATCTTCCCATGTGCCACGGACCCTCGGATCCCATCACACCTTGGGTTGCGTACTGAGGAGTTGGGAAAGGACAAGGAATGGATGTGGGATGACAGGTCGTTGTGGGCCACACTTAGTCTGGTTCATCGCGCGAAGACCTTACCAACCGTCGGTTCCCACAGCCGGCATAGCCCTCAGCTTCACACGAACACACAAACCTCTCCATCCGCACGAACACTGCTACTTCAAGGTGGTGTCCCCCGGAGAGGCACCAACACTTAATAAACTCCTGGAAATGGAAAAAAGAACACATTGACACCGGTGTGTCAGACCCACCATACTTGCTCCGGACACTGCGAGAGGGCTGTACAAGCAATGATCACACGCACGGCACAGCGGACACACCAGGAACCGCGGTGTTGGCCGTCGAATGGCGCTAGCTGCGCAGCATTTGTGCACCGCCGCCGTCAGTGTCAGCCAGTTTGCCGTGGCATACGGAGCTCCATCGCAGTCTTTAACACTGGTAGCATGCCGCGACAGCGTGGACGTGAACCGTATGTGCAGTTGACGGACTTTGAGCGAGGGCGTATAGTGGGCATGCGGGAGGCCGGGTGGACGTACCGCCGAATTGCTCAACACGTGGGGCGTGAGGTCTCCACAGTACATCGATGTTGTCGCCAGTGGTCGGCGGAAGGTGCACGTGCCCGTCGACCTGGGACCGGACCGCAGCGACGCACGGATGCACGCCAAGACCGTAGGATCCTACGCAGTGCCGTAGGGGACCGCACCGCCACTTCCCAGCAAATTAGGGACACTGTTGCTCCTGGGGTATCGGCGAGGACCATTCGCAACCGTCTCCATGAAGCTGGGCTACGGTCCCGCACACCGTTAGGCCGTCTTCCGCTCACGCCCCAACATCGTGCAGCCCGCCTCCAGTGGTGTCGCTACAGGCGTGAATGGGGGGACGAATGGAGACGTGTCGTCTTCAGCGATGAGAGTCGCTTCTGCCTTGGTGCCAATGATGGTCGTATGCGTGTTTGGCGCCGTGCAGGTGAGCGCCACAATCAGGACTGCATACGACCGAGGCACACAGGGCCAACACCCGGCATCATGGTGTGGGGAGCGATCTCCTACACTGGCCGTACACCACTGGTGATCGTCGAGGGGACACTGAATAGTGCACGGTACATCCAAACCGTCATCGAACCCATCGTTCTACCATTCCTAGACCGGCAAGGGAACTTGCTGTTCCAACAGGACAATGCACGTCCGCATGTATCCCGTGCCACCCAACGTGCTCTAGAAGGTGTAAGTCAACTACCCTGGCCAGCAAGATCTCCGGATCTGTCCCCCATTGAGCATGTTTGGGACTGGATGAAGCGTCGTCTCACGCGGTCTGCACGTCCAGCACGAACGCTGGTCCAACTGAGGCGCCAGGTGGAAATGGCTTGGCAAGCCGTTCCACAGGACTACATCCAGCATCTCTACGATCGTCTCCATGGGAGAATAGCAGCCTGCATTGCTGCGAAAGGTGGATATGCACTGTACTAGTGCCGACATTGTTCATGCTCTGTTGCCTGTGTCTATGTGCCTGTGGTTCTGTCAGTGTGATCATGTGATGTATCTGACCCCAGGAATGTGTCAATAAAGTTTCCCCTTCCTGGGACAATGAATTCACGGTGTTCTTATTTCAATTTCCAGGAGTGTATATCCGCATGTATAGATTTTGACGTTGATATCTACATCAGAATATTTTATGATGTCTATGGCTGGTATGCATGATTATTAATCAAATAAATATTTTACTTTTCTTTTGTATCACAAGACCTGTTATGGATTTTGCTTCAGTTAGTCGAACTTAGTTGGTTACACGACTGTTTTTTATTTGTAACAGATCTGAAGATGGCAGTAGCCGGAACCGCTAATAGTGGATTATAAAAGAAATTGTGTGATCAAGGTAGATCTTTACAAATACGTGCCACAATATGATCATGGATCATTTACAGACTTTATGTCTTAGTTTGATAATATCGAAAGATTTGCTGGTGTTCTGTAAATAGCCTCCTTACTGCACTGACTACATCTTATCAGTAACCTGTCAAAGAATCGCAGTCTGCGACCTGCATTAGCCAGCCTGAGCATAATGAGTTCGTTGCATTTCATATCCTCACAAATTGTTCACCACCAGTCTCAATGTATGTGTTACACAGGTACATAAAATTTTCAACACTCTCTCAAATATATCTGTTTTGTGTTATACAATGACACAGACAGCTAGGACCCTACCAACCAGTTTCCTTTCACTTCCTATTAGGTGTTCATAAATCAACGTCTTCATGACATTCCGTAGAAGTGAAATACGGTGATCACGTTGGCCGCGGGACAGGAGTTTTTCTTCTAAATTAACGATTATGACATGTGATGTCGCCGTGTCCCACCAGTAGGAGCTGTACTCTATTTTTCAGAGTGTGTGTTTCAAGGACAACTTGAAAGCTGCTTATTGGTGAATGATCTCCCATGCGATTCGCAATCATCTCCTCAAATTTTACTCTGAGAACTATTTCTTTTTTAGAAACGTCATCGTTTCTCTCTGTCATAAACTATCCAGGTCAGGTAAATTGTTGTCCACGGCGATAAATATCTTCCAGTGAGGACGAATCCTATTGTCAAACATTTTTTTGTCAAACATTTTTCTTCATATTTTCTTCATATTCTTTCCGTTTTGTATTCTGCTGCACCAAGCATTAAATGCGTGTTTTCAAATTCATGCATCCTCCCCGTGGACAGGTCACAGAACACTGTGTACTGTTTTTTGAATTAGTGCCTCTAATGTCGATGCGGCAAGTAGTTGTTATTAAACACAAGCGATTTAAAAATATGTCTCTTACACATATCGCTCATTCATAAGTCGAAATTTCATAAAAATATAAATTTTCGAACTATTACTTGATAAAAATGTTCGGTTTAGAATTGTCGTCTGTATAGGTTGGTAGGCTTTGGTAGGCTTTCGGACACTCTGCATCTGTAAAATCATCCCAATTTTTCAGAGACCATGTACCAAGTATTTTGACCGAAGTATTCCTTAGTGGCGTAATGGATTCGCCATTGGAAAGCCCGTGCACAATTCTGCTTTCACACAAATAAATGCACAGTTGATATTTTGAACCACGTGACTTACAGAAAATTGACCGAGAGTATGGTGTGGCCAATACTTCTCTCAAATTTTTATAGGTTACATTCAAATTTGCTTGTTACTCTGTTTCAACATTTTCCACAATGACATTCAGTTTTATCACTTTACTTACGCTAAACATCCAATAAATAAATAAATAAATAAAGACTCAGAAGAGGAGGATGAAACTAAATGCAACTTCGAGAATTGACAGGGTATGTGATGTTATTTCAGTGTTTAAAATATCTAGTAAAATTTATAAAGAACTCCGCAGTATAAGCACACTGCTTGGTGTTGCATACCCTCTGCCGTCGATGCATGCGTGATTCGGTTGGGAAGCATATCCTAAAGTCGCTGTATCCTCTCGTGAAGTACGCTGGCCACAAATGGTTGATTCTTGATATTCTGGATACTGACAGTGAGAAGATCTGGGGATCTTGCTGACCCAGAAAATAACTCATCATCATGCTGACAGTTCATAAACAAACATGCATTTGTGTAGACGAGCATGGCCTGTTGAAGAATGCCACCACGATATTGTGGCATGAGCGGTAACATGTGAGGACTTCGCGATGTCCTTGGCCCACCGTTTTGGCGGCAGAATTCCCTCAGTCACTACCAGCCGTGACCTAACGTTATACCTGATGATACCCCACACCACGGCGACTAGAGTGAAACCATTGTACTTCTCCAAAAGATTAGAAACGTCGGACCACTCCCCACGTCGCCGACGGTGGTGATCCGGGGTAGGACAGAATCGCTATTCATACCTGGAGACAATGCGATGCTATTTATTACCAGTCCATGCTTCCCAGTCACGGCACCATTCCAAATACAGCCGTTTATTATGTGGTTAACAGCAGCCTACGCATGGGACAGTGATTTTCCTAGTTCGCTTCTGATAGTCACCGACCAATGGTACGATGTAACACAGAATACTGAAGGGCATCTATTTCTTCTTGTTGGATGCCAGGTGCAGATGTTAAGGGATAACGATGTGCTTGGAGCATGATATAGTGATGCTTCCTTGTGGCCCAGCGGGCCCTCCACAACAAGTGTGCCTGCCCTCACGATACCGTGCGGTCCAACAGCCATGCACTCTCACATCTGCATGCCCCATAAATCTGGATATTCGACCTGATGGCCAAATGGAGAGCCACAATGGGTGGCCCTTACAAACTCTGTCACGTGCGTTTAACGATATCTCACACGCGTATGCACATCTCTGTGTTCTTCACGGTAAACACTCAACATCTGGCACTGTTCAGGACCGTTATTTACTCTGTCAGCTCTTGTGACGACACTAAAGTTGAACAACGCTAATGGACTCTGGTAGACGTTCTACCCGTCACAGAGAACTGCAGCTGTAATTATTTACATGTATGTTCAAGAAGTTACATTAACATGCGAGCATATCTTCCGGGTGCTTCACTATTTTTGTGAGGTGTGGGTTTAGGTAGTTCCATGCTTTACTAAAATTTGAAAAATTGGAAAAAGAAGCTAGCAAGACACTGAGAGCCTCACAGAAAAATAAAAATATTTGACACCACCTGCAAGTTTTCGTTTCTTAAAAGCACAATACTGCAATTGGAGAGTTACCAGTCATATACATGTCAACTGCCGAACACTGGCATTGACTTTGTTCTTTATTGTTAATTCAGTTTGGGTTGACAGCGGATGAAACAGCTCTTGGGTGGCAAGTATACATAGCTCAGAATGATGGTAAAATTTATATTCGAGATAATTATTTTTGTCTTAAAACCCTGATTTATGTGAAAATTAAAAAAAAAAATTTTCAAGAGCTTTTCATTAACATTAAATACATAAATACACTCCTGGAAATTGAAATAAGAACACCGTGAATTCATTGTTCCAAAAAGGGGAAACTTTATTGACACATTCCTGGGGTCAGATACATCACATGATCACACTGACAGAACCACAGGCACATAGACACAGGCAACAGAGCATGCACAATGTCGGCACTAGTACAGTGTATATCCACCTTTCGCAGCAATGCAGGCTGCTATTCTCCCATGGAGACGATCGTAGAGATGCTGGATGTAGTCCTGTGGAACGGCTTGCCATGCCATTTCCACCTGGCGCCTCAGTTGGACCAGCGTTCGTGCTGGACGTGCAGACCGCGTGAGACGACGCTTCATCCAGTCCCAAACATGCTCAATGGGGGACAGATCCGGAGATCTTGCTGGCCAGGGTAGTTGACTTACACCTTCTAGAGCACGTTGGGTGGCACGGGATACATGCGGACGTGCATTGTCCTGTTGGAACAGCAAGTTCCCTTGCCGGTCTAGGAATGGTAGAACGATGGGTTCGATGACGGTTTGGATGTACCGTGCACTATTCAGTGTCCCCTCGACGATCACCAGTGGTGTACGGCCAGTGTAGGAGATCGCTCCCCACACCATGATGCCGGGTGTTGGCCCTGTGTGCCTCGGTCGTATGCAGTCCTGATTGTGGCGCTCACCTGCACGGCGCCAAACACGCATACGACCATCATTGGCACCAAGGCAGAAGCGACTCTCATCGCTGAAGACGACACGTCTCCATTCGTCCCCCCATTCACGCCTGTCGCGACACCACTGGAGGCGGGCTGCACGATGTTGGGGCGTGAGCGGAAGACGGCCTAACGGTGTGCGGGACCGTAGCCCAGCTTCATGGAGACGGTTGCGAATGGTCCTCGCCGATACCCTAGGAGCAACAGTGTCCCTAATTTGCTGGGAAGTGGCGGTGCGGTCCCCTACGGCACTGCGTAGGATCCTGCGGTCTTGGCGTGCATCCGTGCGTCGCTGCGGTCCGGTCCCAGGTCGACGGGCACGTGCACCTTCCGCCGACCACTGGCGACAACATCGATGTACTGTGGAGACCTCACGCCCCACGTGTTGAGCAATTCGGCGGTACGTCCACCCGGCCTCCCGCATGCCCACTATACGCCCTCGCTCAAAGTCCGTCAACTGCACATACGGTTCACGTCCACGCTGTCGCGGCATGCTACCAGTGTTAAAGACTGCGATGGAGCTCCGTATGCCACGGCAAACTGGCTGACACTGACGGCGGCGGTGCACAAATGCTGCGCAGCTAGCGCCATTTGACAGCCAACACCGCGATTCCTGGTGCGTCCGCTGTGCCGTGCGTGTGATCATTGCTTGTACAGCCCTCTCGCAGTGTCCGGAGCAAGTATGGTGGGTCTGACACACCGGTGTCAATGTGTTCTTTTTTCCATTTCCAGGAATGTATAATTATGTAGATATTGTTAAGATGTGATAGATATCATGATGCTGATAGTATGTGAAAATATTGAGGTTCACAATGTTCGCTGGAGATAAAATGATGTTCACTGTGCTGGAACCGTGAAAAATTAACAGAGGCAGTTGATAATGGATGGCGATGGCAAGAAAAACAATAAAATAGGCAGGGAGGGACCTAGAATGAAGTGTTGGACAGGAAGCTTATATGTTGGGAGAAATTTTGTAGTTGGGAATTGGGAGTTGGTTGAAGTTCCAGAGGCACAGGATAGATCAGGCATGGACGTGTGTGGGAGGTGGTATAAAGAGCAGGGTACTTGGAATGGTGAGTGTCTGTCTGCGTATCAGAGAGGTCAGCGATTCTGCCTGCCACATGGAGGCACCGAGTGAGTTGGCACAGTGGTTAGCACACTGGACTCGCATTCTGGAGGACGACTGTTCACGTCCGTATGTGGCCATCCATCTTCAGGTTTTCCGCAATTTCCCTAACTCGCTCCATGCCATGACGGTTCGTTTGAAAGGACACGACCGATATACTTTCCCATCTTTGAGGGAACTCAAGCTTGTGCTCTGTATCAATCGCCCATGATGTCAACGAGACGTTAAACCATAATGTTCCTTTCTTCCACGTGGATACCCTTGGTTCCGTTCCTACTACCAGGGATTTTCTGCCCTTGCATCTACATACATACTCCACAAGCTAGCGTGGCGGAGGGTACCCTGTAACCTGTACCACTACTAGTCATAAGGCGAGGAAAAAAGACTGTCTACATGCATCCGTATGAGCCGCATTTTCTCTTATCTTCGTGATCCTTACGCTCAATGTACGCTGGCGGCAGTACAATCGTTCTGCAGTCAGCTTGAAATGCCGGTTCTCTAAATTTTCTCAATCGTATCGCCTTCCCTCCACGGATTCCCATTGGAGTTCTCGAAGCATCTTGATAACAAACAAATGGCTCTGAGCACTATGGGACTTAACAGCTGAGGTCATCAGTCCCCTAGAACTTAGAACTACTTAAACCTAACTAGCCTAAGGACATCACACACATCCATGCCCGAGGCAGGATTCGAACCTGCGACCGTAGCGGTCGCGCGGTTCCAGACTGCAGCGCCTAGAACCGCTCGGCCACACAGGCCGGCCATCTCCATAACACATGAGTGACGTTCGAACCTACGGGTAACGAATCTTTTCCCCGATGTCAGAAGTGAAACGGGGCGCGCTCAGCTTGATTAGGCCAATTGAGCTACTTGAATGAGAAGCAAGCCTATAGGGTCTGAAAATTTGACAAAGGCCGAGAAGCGGTGAGCTAAACCGACATGCCTCTAGAACACATTCAGATGACTCCACAAGACAGAGAACGGCACGCCGGCCAGTGGACATTACATGGTTCTCTAGGCCTGATCGCAGGATTCCTTTTTTATGTTAGGCGCTGATTCTTGCTTTTATAATGTCGTGTTCTTCCCAGTCACACTATTTCTTGGCACAGTGGGCGCATTTTCGCCGTGCGTCGAATTCGAAGTAGGAATACACAATCCATATGACGTACGGGAACATCATTCATGGTGAAAGTGTGAAGTTCCGTGTGTGGTGGGCTGGCACACAACGTCACCCCATCAGACTCTCGCACTTTTGCCGTGGATAGCACTACCCATGGTAGTGGAGACAGTCTTGTTACTACGCTCATATTTGCGCTTATCACATACAGAATGCTAACAAATAGTGCGACATGAGAATTGTATGGCAATCTCCGATTCTTAATCTGAAGTTGACCAGTATGTATCCAGCTTATATATAGAATTAGGCAGTAAACGACGATGGTTCGAATATCGAAACAGTACCGAGTATTAAATATCCCGGCAAAACTTAAAGGTCCACAAAAAATATTAAACTTTCGGCCTTATTTTCTGTGCAGATCCACACAATATCTCCAGACGTGGATGAGTACTTCACCACTTTGGTGAAGGACGCCATCGAATACCGAGACTCCCACGGAGTGTCGAGAGCAGACTTCCTGCAGTTGCTCATGAACTTGCGGGACGACCAGAACACCGACAAAACACTAGGGTCAAGTAAGTACTTTTCAAATTTCACTCTTTGTACATGAAGCTCTTCGATCTCCCTCACAGATGTATCTACAACGCTTATTTGAAACAAAATGAAAGAAAATAAGAACGAGCAACCAGAAGAAAATGTCGACCCAAAGTGCAAATTATTTGTCGTAGATAATTGAAAATGAAGTTCGCGTAATCTTTATTCAATCAAGCCTATAGAAGACATAATATATTGTTTTGATGGAGAGAAGCGGAAATTTTATTGATGTCAACGAATGCTTTACATCTACTTTCACTCGGTTCAATCCTAGATGTTTATGCTACTATCTGTCTACACAACCTTACGTTACTCTTACATGTGCAGGGTGTTCGAAATTCACGTTACAAACATTTAGTATTTGTGGTAGTGGTGGTGGTGGTAAGTTCCTATGAGGCGAAACTGCTGAGGTCATCGGTCCATAGGCTTACATACTGCTTAAGCTAACTTAAACTAACTTACGCTAAGGACAACACACACGCCCATGCCCGAGGGAGGACTCGAACTTCCGACGGGGGGAGCCACGCGAACCGTGGCAAGGCGCTCTAGACCACGCGGCTACACTGCGCTGCTGCGATTTGTAGTGGGGAGTGTGTAATATTTTGAATAGGAGCCAACGTCTGGAAACGTACCGTTTCCGTTCTACGACGATTTCAGTTCAGATCCTTAACTATCCACTTCTGCTTGAGCAACTGAAATAAGCGTGATGCAGCACAATTATTAGCTAACAGTTAGAAAGGAAACTTAATGGAAATGGAAATGTCGTGTGGCTAGGGCCTCCCGTCGGGTAGACCGTTCGCCTTTCGATTTGACGCCACTTCGGCGACCTGCGCGTCGATGGGGATGAAATGATGATGATTAGGACAACACAACACCCAGTCCCTGAGCGGAGAAAATCTCCGACCCAGCCGGGAATCGAACCCGGGCCCTTAGGATTGACAGTCTGTCACGGTGACCACTCAGCTACCGGGGCGAACAAGGAAACTTAATGAAACATTCATTTATCACTTAAGCACATTTGTTTGTGTTAACTTTCAAACACTGTATGTTTTCATTATTCTGAAACAAAAAAGAACCCAGCGTATTGTACGCACAGAACAGTACGAGTTGATAATTATTAAAACAAAGGCATTTTTCGTTGCGGCGAGATCTTATCACGAAATTTCAATCACCCACATTCTCTCCCGAATGCGAAAATGTTTTACCATCACTGACCTACACTGGAAGAAATGACCATCGTAATAAAATAAGAGAAATCAGAGCTCTCACGCAAAAGTTTAAGTGTTTGTTTTTCCCGCTCTTGAACTTGTGCAGGCAGCATTACATAATATCAAAATCTATATTCTTCAACAAACTTTCTAGAAAACAAACTACGTGGGTATCACGAAATCCGATTTGTGGTGAAAAACTCCTCGATCACGTTGCTATAAGTAGACACTCTGCAATGGAGGTACTCAGTGTAAAAGTTATTAGTAGTCCTGGTTTAGATTCAGAGCACTACATACCTGTCATTAAATTCAAGGTTATGGCGTTATGTAGAAAAAAGAACCAATACCGACCCAAAACGATTGACGTACACAAGTTGCCTGGAGAAAATGAGTACAAAATTCATTTGTAAAAAAGAATACTTAAATGTTGAGACAACTTCTAAAAGACATTATTCTGACTGCAGAAGAATCTATTCCTCTTACTACAAATCCGCGTTATTTTCGTTACCCATTATTGTACAATTATTGTATATCAAAGTATATTTGTAAATATCTCCAATTTTCTGTAATTAATAAGATAAAGAGGGTAATTGAACTAACTGTGTGTTTTTTCCTTTCTTTTCTTTTTTCAGAAGACATAAAGCTGACCCTTGGACAGCTGACAGCGCAGTGTGCCGTGTTTTTGCTGGCGGGATTCGAAACGTCGTCGACCACCATGAGCTTTGCGTTACATGAACTAGCGTTCCATCAAGACATCCAGAAGAAACTGCAGCAGGAAATCGACGAGGCACTGCAAAAATCTGGCGGCCAGCTTACATACGACAATGTCATGAACATGCCTTACCTCGACAAAGTTGTTTCAGGTAAGCAAGTCTACTACGTTTTCTGTCAAAGCGTCCGAATCAGATCAATTGGAATATTGCACATTACTGTACCAGTAACACTTTAGTATAGCCAATACGTTCTGACAACAACAAAGACCAACGTATCACACCTAAAGTGTTGTATGGTACTCATTTAGAAGTCTTATTCCTTCTAGATGAGATTTGAGCTCATGATGAAATCAAGCAACGACAAACGAACGTTAATAGTCCGCAGAGAAGTTCATTGTTTACCCTTTCTAAGAATAAAGTAGGCAAACCTTATGTAGAGACTGCCTTCATGAGAAAAAAATGACATTGTATTACAATTTCGCAACAATATTGTGGTCGTCAAATATTAGTTCGAGTGACTAACGGTATAACGATAGAGGCGATGTTCAAAAAATATCCAAAAATGTACTTAAAAATAATTACGTGTAGAAGGAACCTGATCCGTTTTTTCGGAAAACTATTGTCTTAAACGACGACCGAACTGAGCGCCAATCCCATGAAAATAAACTGACTCGCCGATGCGTGTTTTCATGTACTATGGAATCTCGTTCATCCGGGCTAAGTCATCCGCATGATAAAAAAATCCGGAAATGTAGTAAAAATGAGGGTGACATTGGATAAATACCTTAAACACAGACGTTATATTTATTTTTACATAATCACATAAACTGCACATTATTTTCACTTATTGTGACCAGATATTGAAAGAAACGTTTCCATTTCGTTTATGCGCAGTAAGATTACGCAAACGTTTCACCGGCGTTATTTCGATCGAACTAGTTTCCGCGTGACGTTAGAATAAAACCATTACTTTTTGCCTATGTATGTGTCAAAATTGCATTAGCCTGATCGAGAAGTTTGTCTGTTAATGCATCATTACTATAGACATTGTCTACACATGAAAAAACGGCGATACATTCGCCACCAGGAATCATGAGGACATTTACGTCACTAATACCTACACTGAAGTACGAAAGAAAATAGACACGCATATTCAAATACAGAAATATGTAAATGCGTAGAGTACGGCCCTGCGGTCGCTAACGCAAATATAAGGCAACGCGTGTCTGGTGCAGTTGTTACTGCTGCTACAATGGCAGGTTATCAAGATTTAAGCGAGTTTGAACGTGGTGTTATAGTCGGCGCACGAACGATGGGACACACTATCTCCGAGGTAGTGATGAAGTGGGGATTTTTCCGTACGACCTTTCCACGAATGTGCCGTGTATATCAGGAATCCGGTAAAACATCAAATCTTCGACATCGCTGCGGCCGGAATAAGATCCTACTAAAACGGGACCAAGGACGACTGAAGAGAATCGTTCAACGTAACAGAAGTGCAATCCTTCCGCAGACTGCTACAGATTTCAGTGTTGGACCATCAACAAGTGTCAGCGTGCGAACAATTCAACAAAACATCATCGATATGGGCTTTCGGAGCCGAAGGCCCACATGTGTACCCTTGATAACTGCATGACACAACGCTTTACGCCTCGCCTGGGCAAGTCAACACCGACATTTAACTGTTGATGACTCGAAGCATGTTGCGTAGTCGAAGACTCTCGCTTCAAATTGTATCGAGCGGATGGACTTATACGGTTATGGAGACAACCTCATGAATAGATGGACCTTGCATGTCAGCAGGGGATTCTTCAAGCTGGTGGAGGCTCTGTAATGGTGCGGGGCGTGTGCAGTTGGAGTGATATGGGACCTCTGATACGTCTAGATATGACACTGATAGGTGACACGTACGTAAGCATCCTGTCTAACCACCTGCATCCGTTCATGTCCATTGTGCATTCCGACTGACTTGGGCAATTCCAGCAGGATAATGCGGCACCCCATACGTCCAGAATTGCTACAGAGTGACACCAGGAACACTCATATGAGTTTAAACACTTCTGCTGGGCACCAAACTCCCCAGACATGAACATTAAGCATATCTGGGATGCCTTGCAACGTGCTGTTCAGAAGAAATCTCCACCCGTCCCACCCCAGAATTCATGAATTCCCTCCAGCACTATTTCAGACAATAGTCGAGTCCATGCCACGTCGTGTTGCGGCACTTCTGCATGGTCGCTGGGGCCCTACACGATATTAGGCAGGTGTACCAGTTTCTTTGGGTCATCAGTGTATGACAATGCACCACTGTTGTTGCATTGTTGTGGGCTGAAATCTGTAACTTACGTGCTTGTGCTTTAAGAAGGGAAAGGCGTTTAATATCACATAATTATTTTCAATAGAGTCAGAATACTGGCAGTTGGTAAGAAGGCAGCTAGGAAGAGGAGGTATTCAGACAGTTTTACTTTGCGTATATGCAATAGATTTGACCCGCTGTCAGAGCTGAGTGGAGTGCAGCCTCGTGTAGCTCTAGATGTAGGGAACATGCAGCAGTCCTCAGCAATTAGAAGGACTAGGTTAGTTACAAAGTCTAGCAGAAAGAAGAAGGTTCTGCTGCTAGGTAGTTCTCACGGTAGAGGTGTGGGCCAGCAGTTGCAGGAAGTGTTGGGGAGTGAGTACCAGGTCACCAGCATTGTGAAGCCTAGTGAAGGGATGGCTCAAGTGACTGACAGCATAGGGGAGTTACGTAAGAATTTTACGAAGGAGGAGCAGGTAGTGGTAGTGGGTGGAGCAGGGAACAGACTTGATAGGGATGGGGAATATGATGTAGATGATGACCTGATATAGATAGTTACTCAAACTGGTGGCACTAATGTGCATTTCGTGCAACTGTTTCAGCGTCGTGAACGGCCTCACCTTAATGCGGTTGTTAGGCACGTTAACATGGGGCTGGGGAGAGCACTGATGGCAGAGGGCATGGGTCACATTTCAGTGATGCCAGTTGGGTCTAACCCTCTTGTCCTTGGAGTGAGAAATCACTCCTAAAGACGGAAGAATCACCAAGGGTGGTCAACGGCATAGGATGCTGAAGGCAACGGGAAACCACAGCATTAAAGATCCAATGGATATCCCCAGGAAAACTCATCATGGCAGGGTTCAATGTCAAATTATCCGGAGTTTCAACTCCCCCACTCGGATCTCCGGGGGGGAGAGCCTTGAACAATGCCACAAGTAAATACAAAAATAATGCAACAATAGCAACTTGGAATGTAAGATCATTATACCAACCAGGTAAAGTAAATAATGTTATACAAGAAATGAAACGCCTAAAAATTAACATTTTGGGTGTAAGTGAAACAAGATGGCCTGACTCAGGAGAAATGACCATTGACAACATGAAAGTATATTACTCGGGAAATTCTGATAGCCAGCACAGGAATGGGGTAGGAATAATTTTAGATGAGTATGCTAGTAAATCTGTCAAAAGCATTTTACCAATCTCAGATAGAGTAATCAGTCTACATTTACAAACGAAACAAACAAATATTAATTTAATCCAAATCTATGCTCCAACAGCCGACAAAGACCAAGAAGAAATAGGAAAATTTTATGAAGAATTAAAACAAGCAATAGGAACCTCAAAAAGCAGAGACATTATTATCATCATGGGAGATTTTAATGCCAAAATAGGTGAAGGAAGTGAAGGTGATCTTATTGGACCTTTTGGTTTAGGAACAAGAAATGAAAGAGGAGATTTGCTGTCACAATTTTGCCAGGAAAACAATCTGTCTATTACAAACACATTTTTTAAACTCCCTAAACGAAGACTTTATACTTGGAAATCACCAAGAGACTGTAATGAAGAAGCTTGCAGAAATCAAATCGATTTCATACTTATAAACAAGAGGTACAAAAATTATATTCATGGTGTGAAAACATATCCAGGAGCTGATATATTTTCTGATCATAACCCTTTAGTAGCAAAGTTCCATGTGAAACTGAAAGCCATACAAAAGAAACAAAAGAAGGACTATATAAATACAACTATTCTAAGAGACCCCTTGACTAAACAAAAGACTTCTGAAGAGATTAATAAGGAATTAGTTAGGATAAAGAATAATCAAACAGAAGACATTGATGGCAAATGGGAACTTATAAAAGACACATTAAATAATGCATGTAAAAACACAATGGCGACCAAACACGACAACATGAAAAAGAAGTGGATGACAGAGAAGATATTACAATTGATGGAACAAAGAAGAATACTTAAAAATAGAGATGAAAGTGAGTATAAAAGATTACATGCAGAAATACGTAAAGAAACACGGCGAGCAAAAGAAGAATGGTACAAGGAACAATGCTCTGAAATTGAGAGTTATGAAACAAGACATGATAGTTTCAACTTACACAAAAAAGTTAAAGATTTAGCTGGACTTAATAAAAAGAAAAGTACAAGTTTATTGTTAGATAAAAATGACAAAATAATTCCTGATGTTAAAGGTAAACTGCACAGGTGGACAGAATATGTCAAAGAACTATTTGAAGATACAAGAAAAGATCAAAAATTTTATGATAACATGATCGGAGAACGAGGACCAAGCATATCGAAAGAAGAAATATTACATGTTATCAACAAATCAAAGACAGGAAAAGCCCCTGGACCGGATAAGATACCAAATGACATCCTGAAACTCATAGGAATAGACCATATAGATATATTTGTACAATTGTTTAATGATATTTATAATTCGGGAATTATTCCTAGGGATTGGTTGACATCTACCTTTGTTACATTACCCAAAAAGGCTAATGCCAAAACTTGTAATGATCACCGTACAATAAGCTTAATGAGTCACACCTTAAAGATATTTCTAAAAGTTATACACCAACGAATATACAAAAAAGTAGAAGAAGGTATAAGTGAAACACAATTCGGTTTTAGAAGTTCCCTCGGTACAAGAGAAGCATTGTTTGCTTTTAACATATTAGCACAACGATGTATGGAGGTTAATCAGCCACTATATGTGTGCTTCCTGGATTATAATAAAGCATTTGACAAAGTTCGTCATGATCATCTCATAGAATTGTTAGAAAAGAAAACACTTGATAACAAAGACATCCGCATTATATATAACCTCTACTACAATCAAACCGCAACCGTGAAGGTAGAAAATGAGTTATCGAATGATATAGAAATAAAGAGGGGTGTGAGACAAGGTTGCGTTCTCTCACCCTTATTGTTTAATATGTATTCAGAAGACATATTCCAGGCAGCTCTATCAGATGAAATAGCTGGCATTAAAGTGAATGGGCTAAACATTAACAATGTTAGGTTTGCTGATGACACTGCACTACTAGCTGGAAACCTCAAAGATCTACAATTACTTCTTGACAAAGTCGCAGAAAAAAGTGAAGAATTTGGCTTGACTCTTAACGTAAGCAAGACTAAGTTCATGGTGATATCTAAAACACACCAACAAGAAAATCTTACAATCAATAGGGAAAGAGTCGATCAAGTACGTAAATTTAAATATCTCGGAACAATTGTAAATGAGGAGATTGAAAGCTCAGAAGAAATTAAATCGAGAATAGGACAGGCCAGAAGTATCTTTAATAAGATGAAAAATGCATTCTGTTCGAGATACATTTGTTTAAACACAAAAATGAGGTTGCTAAGATGCTATGTATTCTCAAAATTACTATACGGAATGGAAGCGTGGACATTGAAAAAGAAGGACATGAACAGTTTAGAAGCTTTTGAAATGTGGGCATATAGAAGAATACTTAGAATTAGTTGGGTGTCGAGGATTACTAATCAAGATGTCCTAAGAAGAATGGGAAAGGAAAAAGAATTAATTAAAACTATTAAAGTAAGGAAGCTACGATATTTAGGCCATGTTATTAGGGGAGTAAATTACAAAATATTGCAAATAATACTAGAAGGGAAAATTTGTGGGAAGAGAACGAGGGGTAGAAGATGGACATCCTGGATTGACAATTTAAAAAATTGGTACAACTGCTCAACGTCAGAACTCCTTAGATCAGCCAAATCAAGATCAGAAATTGCCGTGATGACAGCCAACCTTCTTAGAGGAGACGGCACATGAAGGAGAAGAAGTTGGGTCTAACAGTAGATCGGGTTTCACTAGGCATGTCCTGCACCTCAATAGGTATGGGAAGGGAGGCTGGCTAAGCTTATAGGTGACAGTGTAGTGGGTGGTGGTGGTTGTCAGGTCACTCATGGAAAAATTCCTGTAGTAGTTGGTGTTAGAGCTGCACCTTTTTTAGATTGAAGTCAGCTGATAGGTATACCTGCTTAAAGGAAGTCCCTCTAACTAAGGGCTCACCTTCCGAGGATGTAACGTTTCCTAGTAGAGAAGGAATTAGCATATTTCATCAAAATATAAGAGGTATTAGAGATAAAGTTAGTGAACTGCTTATAGATGTTGACTCTGAAATTATTGGTATATCAGAGCACCACTTAAATAATTTGACAATTCAGAGGCTTCCTTTACCAGGATACAGATTAGCTAGCTGTTTCTCAAGGAGTTTCTTGTGGGGTGGGGGAGTGGCTATGTACGTAAAAAACAGTATTCCATTTGAGTCCATAGATGTACCACGACAATGCACTGAACATATATTTGAGTGTTGGGCAGGGGCAGTTGAATTTAGTGAAACTAAACTTCTAATTGTTGTTGTTTATAGGTCCCCTAGCTCCGACTTCAGAGCATTTCTCCTCAAGCTAGAGAGGGTTCTTCATTCACTTTGTAGGAAGTACCAGAAATTACTTATATGTGTTGACTTCAATATTAATTTAGTATATGATGGTGCAAGAAAAAGGATGTTGGTAGATCTCCGAAATTCTTATGATCTGATGCAGACTGTGTGTTTTTTCCAACTAGGGTGCAGGGTAACAGTAGCACAGCCATAGACGATATTTTTATTCATTCTTCATTACTAGAAGGGCATTCTGTTACTAAGAGCGTGAATGGCCTCTTAGACCATGACGCACAAATTTTAACATTAAAGGGATTATGTACTCAAATCAATGTCATATTTAATTACAAACTATGTGGGAAAGTTAATCCAACAGCAGTACAGAGATTTTTACCCCTTGTCAAGGAACGATAGTAGCAGGATGTTTATAGTGCCGATAACATAGATGATTAATACAATGCTTTCCTTAGCACATTTCTCATGCTCTTTGAGAGTTGCTTTCCATTAGAACGTTCTAAACGGGGTACTAGCAGTAGTAGGCAGCCAAGGTGGCTGTCGAGTGGGACAAGGATATCTTGTAGAACAAAGCAGGAATTATATCAAAATGTTAGAAGTAGTCACAATCAAGCTACAGTAGCCCATTACTAACAGTACTGTAAGATGCTTAAAATGTTATTAGGAAGGCAGAGAGTATGTGGTACCCAAATAGAATAGCTAATTCACAGGATAAAATTAAAACTATATGGTCAGTTGCGAAGGAAGCGTCTGGTCAGAAGCACAAGGTCCGTGATATAAAGTCAGTTTGTAGTAAAAATATTTCTGTTACTGATAAATCAGATATATGTACAGAATTTAACAATCATTTTCTGAGCATTGCTGGTGAAGTAAATAAAAAATTAGTTTCTACAGGAAATCATATAACTTTCTTGGCAAATGCCTTTCCGAAATTGATATCTGAAATACTCCTCTGTGATACAGACAAGAGGGAGACTGAGTCAATAATTAAATCACTGAAGACTAAGGACTCTCATGTTTATGATGGAGTGTCTAGAAGAATATTAAAGTACGCTGCTGTACATGTTAGCCCTGTATTTAGCCATCTTTGTAATTTTTCCTTTAGGAATGGTCAGCTTCCTGTGCGATGAAAGTATTCAGTAGTAAAGACGCTTAATAAAAAGGGAGAAAGGGATAATGTAAATAATTTTAGACCTATTTCTATACCATCAGTGTTTGCAAAAGTTATTGAAAAATCTGTGTATGTAAGGATAATTGATCATTTCATATCACACGATTTGCTATCAAATGTACAGTTCGGCTTTAGAAGTCGTTTAACAACTGAAAATGCTACATTCTCTTTTCTCTGTGAGGTACTGGATGGGCTAAACAAAAGGTTTCAGCGCTTGGCATATTTTTTGATTTAACTAAGGCATTTGATTCTGTTGATCACAAAATATTGCTACAGAAGGTGGACCATTACGGAATACAGGGAGTAGCTCACAATTGGTTTACCTCTTACTGTAGCAACAGGCAGCAAAAGGTCATTATTCACAATGTTGATAACGGCTGTGAAGGGGGGTGTGAGTGAGGCACTGTCAAGATTGGGGTGCCCCAGGGATCAGTGTTGGGGCCATGACTGTTCCTTATTTGTAATAATGGTACCCTCTAGTATTATGGGTAACTCTGATGACACTAGCTTGGTAGTAAAGGATGTTGTGTGCAACATTGACTCGGTTTCAAATAGTGCAGTACGTGACCTTGTAGAAAATAAACTAACGCTAAATCACAGTAAGACTCAGTTTTTACATTTTATAACACACAATTCAATAAAATCTGACGTTTTAATTTCACCGAATGGGCATGTGATTAG
This sequence comes from Schistocerca cancellata, assembly GCF_023864275.1. NCBI lineage: Eukaryota > Metazoa > Arthropoda > Insecta > Orthoptera > Acrididae > Schistocerca > Schistocerca cancellata. Next base: position 401,524,710 of record NC_064631.1, read on the forward strand.
TGAAACTGAACAGTTCAAGTTTCTAGGTGTTCAGATAGATAGTAAGCTGTCGTGGAATGCCCACGTTCAGGATCTTATTCAAAGACTCAATACTGCCTTTTTTTCTATTCGAACGGTATCAGAAGTGAGTGATCGTTCGACACGAAAATTAGCCTACTTTTCTTATTTTCATTCGCTTATGTTGTATGGTATTATATTTTGGGGTAACTCTTCCCATTCTATAAGGATATTTTTGGCTCAGAAACGGGCGGTTCGGCCAATAAGTGGTGTAAGTTCACGAACCTCTTGTCGACCTCTGTTCACGAGTCTGGGTATTTTGAGATTGATCTGTCAATAGATATATTTCTTACTGTCATTTCTTATTAACAAAATTAGCTTCTTCCCAAGAAAAAACAGCTTTCACTCGGTTAACACTCGGCAGAAATTAAACCTGCATTTTTATCGGACTTAAGTCTTGTGCAAATAAGTGTGCATCCATTTTCAATAAGCTACCACTCGAATTAAAAAATCTTAGCAGTAATCCACGCGCTTTCAAATCGAAACTGAAGAGTTTCCTCATGGGTCACTCCTTCTATTCCGTCGTAGAGTTCCTTGAAAAATTAAGCTGATTCTTATTGTATTGTTGATTGCGTTTACTTAAACTTATGGACTAACTATGTTCGTGTGCATAAACATTTATTTTTATCTGTTATTACTTTTATGTTTTAATTTCATGTACTGACACGTTCCATGACCTTGGAGATTTGCTCCTGAATTTGGTCCTACGGAACTTGACGTGTAAATAAATAAATAAATAAATACTGTTGCTTGAAGTAATTTAGCTCAACAACTCAAATCCTTAATGGGGTTGGTCGAACTATGAATAAATTGGCCATCTCCAGACTTAAGCAGTGCAAAAATTCCTTCCATGTTTTCAGAATTGTTAATCAATATTTACTGCAAGCATTTGAAAATGTCTTAGTAATGGAGGTACGAGATAGGAAGCAGGTACGACTGTTGCGATATTGTGCCACATCCTTCTATACAGAGAAGCCGTTGAAAGGTAACGTTGTATGTTGCTAAGGATCAGTCGGTGGTGGAGATGCAAAATCTGCAGCGGTAAAATAATAGGGAAGGCAACTGCCGCGGAAGCAAGAATTCCAGTAGCGTACTCTAAAATATGGTGTTTTATTTTCAGAAACTCTTCGCAAGTATCCGCCTCTGCCGATGCTGAACCGAGTTGTGACACAGGAGTACACCGTGCCAGACAGGCAGTGGGTGCTGGAGAAGGGCACCATGGTCCTGATACCAGTGATGGCCGTTCACCACGATCCACAGCACTATCCTGATCCCCAGCGATTCGACCCGGAACGCTTCTCAGAAGAGGAGAAGAGCAAGAGGCACCCTTTTGCGTACCTGCCTTTCGGCGATGGACCACGGGTTTGCATTGGTACGTGGCTGTCTTGAATGCTAACACCATCATTACACGTACCACATAATAATAAACGTGCTTTCTGCATCGTTTTGCCAGAACATTACTGGTAGCGTATAGGTCTTCGACAAGTACTAACCATAGTCACTAAAAGATGTTTCCTTCTTTTTTGTTCATACCTTTTACGCCAAACATTCTCGATTGTGATACGTATTGTAATATTTATGCGTCCGTAAAAAAAAAAAAAAAAAAAAACAGTTTATGAGTGTCTTAGCTTACTTGCCACGAAATTGTCTGTTAGTCTGGTAGTATTTTCCGTGCGATTCTTCCACGCTTATTTATTTCCAGTACTTAATTAACTCGTTCTGTATCTAACCATTCATTACGTATGAACGTTTTCTTGTTTTCTCATGGTCCCATTTCCATTTCCATTTCCATGTACCCCTCTCATGGTTTTGTTTCTTTTCTTTTTTCCAAATTACTCTTTTTTCAATGAGTGACCTCTTACATGTGTTGCTTTGCTCTTAAAACAGTTGTACTGTTAATTTTTGTAACATGCCTCGAATGAGTAAAGCAGATACGAGGTGCGGCTAGAAAAAAACCGGACTGATGCTGGAAAAAACATTTATTTACAATTATTTACAATTTCATGTTATCTCCTTCAATGTACTCTCCTCCTCGGTCTCTACACCGCTCCATACGAATTTTCCAGTGTTCATAGCAATGCTGCAGATCATTTTCGGTAAGTCCATACATTACTTCCGTCGCTTTTTCTTTTACTGCTTCAACAGTCTCAAATCTACTTTCAAAGCTGACTTGACTTTAGGGAAAAGAAAAAAGTCACAGGGGGCCAAATCAGGTGAGTAGGGTGGATGATCTAAGATGGGAATGTTGTGTTTTGCCAAAAACGTCTTCACTGACAACGCACTGTGAGCTGGGGCATTGTCTTGGTGAAGGATCCATGACTTTTTTCTCCACAAATCGTTCCGTTTTCTCCGTACTCGCTCACGTAGGGTAGCCAGGACGCTAATGTAGTAATGCAGATTCACTGTTAGTCGCTCTGGTACCCAATAAATGTGCACAACCCCTTGGATGTCAAAAAAAAAAAACAATCATCATTGCCTTGAATTTCGATTTTGACATTCGTGCTTTTTTTTTGTCGTGGAGAACCAGGAGTTTTCCAATGCATCGATTGGCGTTTAGTTTCGGGATCGTAAGTAAAAACCACGATTCATCGCAAGTAATAACATTTTGTAAGAAGGTGGGATCGCTTTCAATGTTGATGTTAACACGCTGTTCTTTCTGTACACTTAACATTTTCCGACGCACAGACAAAACGTCAACTACTTAAAAAAGACGCCACGGGCAGGAGGCAGATGAAACTCGAGCAGTAGGCGGAGCGAGAGTCACGTGATAGGCCACGCGACTTTCAGCCTTATTGCATTCGTTTTATTGTTTCACCAGTACTAGTCCGGTTTTTTTCTAGCCACACCTCGTATGTAGCATTCAAGTAAAGGAACCATCTACAGGAAACTATTTGATGTGACCATTGAACTGTTGATGTGACAGTTAAGCTGTTCAGTTTAACATTTGTAAGTAACGTAATGCCAGTTATCAGAGCAAAGAAAACCTCAATGCAGCTGCCGGCCGCTGTGGCCGAGCACTTCTAGGCGTTTCAGTCCGGATCCGCGCTGCTGCTACGGTCGCAGGTTACAATCCTGTCTCGGGCATGGATGTGTGTGAAGTCCTTAGGTTAGTTAGGTTTAAGTAGATCTAAATCTAGGGGACTGATGACCTCAGATGTTAAGTCACATAGTGCTTAGAGCCATCTGAACCACCTCAATGCAGCACCGGGTGTGAGTGGGGGAAGTGAAAAGTAGAAGAAACGGTGGTGAATGGTAATACTTCAATGGATGGATGGATGGCATCATAGATAGACAGATTTAAACAATTACAATTATTTAACAGCTTGAATCGGTACAGGAAAGAAGCAATGGTGAAAATCGTTGAAGAAGTCGGTTGTCTGTTCAGTACAATCAGACACAATTTTAACAAAGGAGACATCAGTGGCGACAAAAATAATTCTGTATTGGCATATCTATATATCGAATTGAATTATGACTGCTAATCTTGCAGTGTAAGTGAACGAACAAAAGTCAGATCCAAGCACCAGAAACGAGATCCACTTAGGATATAGAAAACAAGACGAAGGTATTTGGAAAAAAGTAAAGAAAAGCACAAAGCATCAGGGGAAGATTATCCAAGAACAATGATTGAGTGCCCTAGACATGTGCTTTGAATATAGATAATTTGTTTTCCACCTTTAGTGGAAGAGGTAGCCAGAGAAGAGATCGGTCAAGCAAGATGCTGCAAGAAGCGCTGCAATTGAGAGAGAAAACAGAGGCAGACTCAGGAAAACTCGAAGAACCCTCCCATTCTCACGTCTGTAGATTGTACGAGGAAAGCGCTAAATAAAGAAAAGTGTAACTTCTTTACAATTTCCATATGTCATTTAGTTTCATTGATCGAAGGTCCTGTTTCTTTTTTCTAATGCAATGGATTCGCTAATCATAGAAAAGATAGGTAAAAATGGACGGAGGACTTGTGTCATAGTCACAGAACCAACATGAACAAGACAAGATAGATACTGTTCATGTAGTATTAAAACAATCATTTTAAAGAGCACAGAACAAGTGGAGATAAGAAAGGTAACTGGGTAAGAGCAGGCAAGAAGATGGGAACAACACTTGGTGAAACTTCATAGTTGTCTTGAGGACTTGGTATAAGACTGTGGTAGTGGAGATTCAGTCCTAGCCTCTAAATTTCTAGAAAGCTTTGCACGAATTCAGTACATCTACATATACATGATTACTCTACATTTCACAATTAAGTACCTGGCAGAGAGTTCATCGAACCACTTTCAAGCTATTTCCCTACCGTTCCATTCTAGAACAGTGTGTGAGAAACACGAACACTTAAATCTTTACGTGTGATCTGTGATTTCGTTTATTTTATTATGATTATCGTTTATCTCTGTTTAGGTGAGAGCCAACAAAATATTTTCGCTCTCTGAGGAGAAAGTTGGTGATTGAAGCTTCATGAGAACATCCAGCTGCAACTAAAAATGCCTTTGTTTTACTGAGTGCCGCCCCGATTCGCATATCCGATCCGTGGCCTCTCTCATCTCTTTCACGGTAATACAAAAAAAGCTGCCATTCTTTGGATTTTTTCGATGTTTTCGTTAGTACTATCTGATGCCGATTCCACGCCGCACAGCAATACTCCAGAAGAGGGCGGACAAGCGTATTGTAAGCAGTCACTTTAGTCGATCTGTTGCATTTTCTAAGTGTTCTGCCTATACACCGCAATCCTTGTATGCTTTCCCCACGACATTATCTATGTAATCGTTCCAATTTAAACTATTCGTGATTGTAGTCCCTAAGTATTTAGTTGAATTTACAGTTAATGTAGGTTGATTCTTACAAAAGAAGAAGATAGCAACCAGCCACTATTAATACTGCTACTTATTTAAGTAAATAGCGCCGTAACCAGTTTCGAACTGACAAGTTTATCATCAGACAGCTGTTCACATGATTTAAAATATACACTTTACATAATGGTCAGCTTTCGATTTTTATTCTTCCACTGTGGCGAAATATTCTTGGTGTTTTTTGTGCCCTACGGCAGAAAACAGTGTTAGAAGCGCCCTATGTGAACGTAACTAACCTCCAAACAATGAAATACAAAATAAATATGTGAGGTTAAGTGGTTATGGTACTTACACCGAAAATTCCGCGCGATTTTGTTGCAAAATTTCTGGATTGTATTTTTCAAATATTCCAAAATATATGCAGCACTTATATAATTTGCACATCACCATATTGTGCGAAGCACTGCGCGCACACACACACACGCGCCAGAAAGTATTTGCCACATGTGAAGTTGACACAGATTCCAGACTTACAAATACAACAGTGTCAGAGACGTTCTCTCTCAGAGATATTACACTACACAGATTGCTTTGATTTCACAGTATGTTTTTAAAAAAATAGACATAACATAATGAAAATTAAAACATAAAGATAAACCTTACATTATGAGCATATAATATTACAGATAAAGTTGACAGATGTAGTAACCAGCTTGTGTGAATTCTACTTATATAGTATTATGCAAATACTGTGCTATATACAGGGAGCAGCATAGAGGTGAGATAAAATGAATAATATGACAGTAACAATTATATAAAAATCATATGGCACACTGAAGTTTTGAATCAAGTATAGTTGCAATAAAGTGTGACTAAGCAGGTAGCTATATTTTGGTGTAAAGCAGTGCCAAAGAACTTCTTGTATTATAATATATACATTGCTTAAATTTGACAGTGAATTTTTTCCCCAAAGAATCACGATGGTATTACAAGTATTTATATTAAAAGAATAAGTGTTACATTGTGAGCATACCATATTCAGTGAGCATTAATTACAAGTAAATTGGGAAAATGTGGTGGCCATTAATATGAATGTTACTTATATGATATTGTGTACATACAATGCCACAAACACTCAACAACATATACATGAGATACATTAATAATGTGACAGTAGTAATTATATTAAGATAGTATGGCACACCACTTTTTTTAAATCGATTTTACAGTTGCAGTAAAGTGTGACTGAGCAGGCAGCCATATTATGATGCAATACTCTGCTTGGATTATTGATTGTATGGGATTGTTAAAAGGAGCAGTGTTTATTTATGTTTTAAACTGGATAATAGGTGAGTGAAATTTTGTAGAAAGGTTGCATTGGCTAGCTCTGTCTGTTCATTGAGAATATGATGTGATTTGCTCTTATGTGTATACATTTCTATCTCTTCAAGCAGATTCATGAGGCTATCTTTCTCAGCATGACGCAATACTTGGATGTGGTCTTCAATGTTTCTTAATCCATGTTTACTGAGAGTTGTGTGCATTGCAAATGCAGATTTTGAAGGAGTGTTCAAGCGTATCTAAATGTTCTTTGAATCGAATCTCAAAGTTTCTCCCAGTCTGTCCAATATAGAAGGAGGGGGAAATTTTGGCATCTGAGTTTATGTATACCTGATCTTTTGTATGGGGGGTTGTTATTCTTTATGTTATGAATGATTAGCTGCTGAAGTTTATGGTTTGTGTGGAAGCTTATATTTATGTTTCTGTTTTTGAAAAGATTACTTAATTTATGAGATATGCTCCCTAGAAAAGGAAGTGTGACATATTTTCTGCTGCTTTCTACAGACTTTTGTGTTGACTGCATAGGTGTCTGGTGTGGAGCTTTGTTGTCTGCTATTTTTTGGATTTTTTCTGATAATTTATCAATCATGTGAGGGTTATATCCATTGTTTAGAGCTATGGCTTTGATCATATTGTTTTCTTTATGTTGTTGAACTGGTTCCAGTGGAATTTCATGCAGGAGATTAAACATGGATCTGAAGTATGCCATCTTATGTTGGTCTGGACAGCAAGATGAGCTTTTGATGCACACATCTGTGGCTGTTTGCTTTCTGTAAATTTCAAAGTAATGTTTCTGGTTTTTGCTTGAAATTTTTAAATCTAAGAAACTGGTGGTGTTATTGGATTCATGTTCAACAGTGAATTTGATGTTATTGTGCATGCTGCTCAGCTTGGTCGCTAGTATGTCAATTTCTTCATTAGTGCCATCAAAAAGAATAATTGTACCATCTACGTACCTTTTATAGTAGATTATTTTGCTGCTGATGTAATTGTTAGTTTTGAAAAGTGTGTGCTCTAAGTGCTTAATGTAAATGTCTGCTAACTTCCCAGCTAGACTGTTACCCATTGCCAACCCATCATTCTGTTTGTAAATTTTGTTATTAAACCTGAAGTAATTGTATGACAGCACCAATGTTAGTAACTCAATGAGCTCATAGATTTCTGCCATACTCAGTTTCCTATGTCTAAGCAGATTGTTCTTGATTATATTTATGGTGTCCTGTATAGGGATGTTAATATAGAGATTTACAATGTCGAGCGATGCAAATCTGGTTGTTGGTGGAATGTGCACATTTTTAATTTTGTCAATGAGCTCATATGTGTTCCTAATGGAGTAGCTGGTTTGAAAAGTATAATGGGTATTTAGAAGAGCTAGCAGTCTGTAATTTAATCTATATGAAGGGCTGTTCCTAGAGTTAACAATCGGCCTGATTGGATAATGCTTTTTATGTATCTTAGGCTGTGACTAAATGTGAGGGGCAATGGGGTTCATAGCAATGCAGTAATGCACTTCCCACTTACTTAGGAGGAAATTACATTTCTTAAGAATTTTCTTAAGTTTGGCTTAAAATTTAGAAGTGGGATCAAAGTCTAATTCGATTATGTTATTACTACTGAAAAATTCCATGGTTTTGTCAACATATTCATTTTCATACATTACAACTGCACAGTTACCTTCGTCTGCCTTCACTATTAGAGCTTTACAGTTAAAAAGTTTGGAGTTGATACAGTTCAGTGTCTTTTGGTCACTGTTTTGGTGTGAAGTATTTTTTAGGTGTCTTGTGATTATTTTATTGGTTTTGAAGGCTATTTCATTGGTTTCACTGGGATTTAATTTTGCAGAATCACATGCAAGCTCAGTGGATGCGATAAGGCTTTTAAGGTTATTGCCATTAAGATACAGTTCTATGTTGTGCTTAAGACCTTTGTTTATAATAATCCAAACAAAGTGTTACATCATAATATGGCTGCCTGCTCGGTCACATGTTACTGCAACTGTAAAATTGATTTTTTTAAAAAGTGGTGTGCCACACTATATTAATATAAATACTACTGTCACATTATTCATGTACCTCGTGTACATGTTGTTGCCTGTTTATGGCACTGTATTTACAGAATACCATATAAGTAACATTCATACAACTGGCAACCACATTTTCACAATTGCACGGTATCAAAAGCCTTCTGGAAATCTAAAAATATGGAACCAATTTGGCATCCTCTGTCGATAGCACTCATTACTTTGTCAGAATAAAGTGCTTATTGTGTTTCACAAGAACGACATTTCTGAGTCCGTTTTGACTGTTTGTCAATATATCGTATCCTTCGAGTTAAAACATAATGTTCGAGTGCAGTATATGTTCCAAAGACCTTTTGCAAATCGACTTTAACGATATGTGCCTGTAAGTCAGCGGATTACTCCTATTTCCTTTGTTGGATATTTTTGTGACTCGTGCAACTTTCCAGTCTTTAGGTACGGATCTTTCTTCGAGCAAGCTGTTGTACTCGATTGCTAAATAAGGATCTATTGTATCAACGTACTCTGAAAGGAACCTTATTCGTATACAATCTTGACCGGTAATGTTTTAAGCTGCTTCGCTACACCGAGGATATCTCCTTGTAAGTTACTCATGGTGGCAATTGTTCTTGATTCGAATTCTGGAATATTTACTTCGTCTTCTTTGATGAAAGCATTTGGGAAAACTGTTTAGTAACCCCGCTTTAGTGGCGCCGTTATCAATAACATCCCTATTTTTATAGCGCAGTGAAGGTCCTGATTGCGCCTTATCACTAATAAGGGTGGTCTGCCAAATTTAGAGACAGAGGTCCGTTATAGAAACTATTAAAAGTACCTCGCACTGAAGTTCACTCTAAATTTAGAGCTTCTGTAAAACTTCGCCAATCTTCGGGGTTTGGTGTTCTTTTAAAACTGGCATGCTGTTTTCGTTGCTTCTGCAACAGTGCTCTGATTGTTTTGTGTGCCATGGGGAATCGGTACCATTTGTTATTAGCTTATGTGGTACACAGATGTCTCTCAGCTGCCGTCGATACTGTTTCTGTCAATTCAAACCACATCCAGTCTACGCTTACGTTGTTAGATTGGAAGGAGTTGAGACTGCCTCCTAACGTCAAGCCAGTTGTTATCTATTTTTTTTAAATAAATGTATTTTGCTTTTATTTTTGGTGAGTTTGGATGTTATAGTATTCAGTCTCGTTAAACAACCTTGTACTTGTGAATACATACCCCATTAGTTGAGAATTATTTGTTGCTAAGAGATGAAGAATATTTTTGCAACCATTTACCCTCTGAGTGGACTCCTGAACTAACAGTTAAAAATAATTTTCTGAGAGCGCAAGTACGGTTTTGGACGACGTGTTATGCCTACCACTGACTTTAAACATTATTTTCGCCAATATACGGTAGCTCTAAGTCGCCACCAACTATAATGGCATGAGTGGGGTATTTATTTGAAATCAGACCCTATATTTCTTTGAACTGTTCAACGACCGTATTACCTGAATTGGAGGTCGGTAAAATGAACCAATTTTTTTATATTAATTTATTCCGCTTTTGAAGTACACCTATATCCATAGTAATTCACAGGAACTATCTATTCCAATGTCACTACAAGATAAACTACTTCCGACTGCGATAAACGCTACACCACAAACTGACCAACTGTATTTATTCTGTAGTTTCTGAACACGGTTAGGCTCTTTGTAAAAATTTCGACTGAACTTATTTCCGGCTTAAGCCAGCTTTCTGTACCTATAACGATTTGAGCTTTAGTGCTTTCTATTAGTGCTTGGAGCTCTGGTTTTTTTTCCAACTCAGCTACGACAGTTTACAGTTACAATACCGACTGTTGTAAGCCTACCTTCTTGTGTTTGCCATGCACCCCTTTATACTGACGCCCTTTCTGCCTCTAATCTAAAAAACCGCTCATTCCCCGCCACAAAGCAGGTACTAAAGGTGTTGATTAAATTTTAATGGGTCTCTTATGGACATCATGTCAAAATGTGGAGTAACATGTATAATGAATTTTAAATTTCTAAAACGAGAGAAATTACATATGATTTTCAAAAAACTATTTCGTTTCAGAAGAAAATAAGAGTAGACAGATAGGAAACGTACCACATAATAAGCATAGCGTAACACGCCTAAAAATATTCTAGTAATGAAATACTTGAACGAGGAATGGCAGAGACAATGGGAAGCAGATTAGGACAGGCCCGTCAGGTTTCAGATTAGTTCACTGGGAATCAATTACAGAACTGCAGCTAGTAACAAGTGACATATTTATGAAACACAAGGAAGCATACAACATATTAATAGATTTGGAAAAGGTTGTTGATGAAGTTTTAAACAATATGGTACCAATTATAGAGTATTAGAGGCTGTAATCACTAACACCCCTTCGTGACCATCATGTTTCCCGACGTCAGTGGCATTTTTCAACAAGATAATGCGCCATATCACAAGGCCACATGTGTGATGGAGTGGTTCGAGGAACACAGTTGAGCGTTACAATCGATGAGCTAGGCCACTCACTTGCCAGACCTGAACCAAATCGAACACATCGGGGATGTGATTGAGCGTGGCGTCAGTGTTCATCGCCCCCCTCACTGGAATTTACGGGAATTAGATGACTTGCATGCAGATGTGATGCCAGCTCTCTCCAGCGACCTACCAGACCTCATTGCTTCCATGCCACGATGCGTTGCCTCTGTCATTCGTATCAAAGGTGGAGATATCGGCGATTAGGTGGGTGGCCATAACGTTCTGGCAGATCAGTGTATAATGCTGTAGTTATTTTGAAGTGAAGCAGGTAGATGGCAAGGATTACAGAACTTCGCAAACCAATCTGGGAGTGCACCATCAAAACAAGAACCGTCCATCCTCACTCATTTTATAAAAAAAAAACGATTTATTTATTGAGTTGGTGCATAAATTCGAAGCGTTTTTCCGTAGGTTTTAACATAAGAGACACTTTAGATGGCCGGCCGCGGTGGTCTCGCGGTTCTAGGCGCTCAGTCCGGAACTGTGCGACTGCTACGGTCGCAGGTTCGAATCCTGACTCGGGCATGGATGTGTGTGATGTCCTTAGGTTAGTTAGGTTTAAGTAGTTCTAAGTTCTAGGGGACTGATGACCACAGATGTTAAGTCCCATAGTGCCCAGAGCCAGACTTCACTTCTCCTGTACAGCGTTCAGCGTTTTTTTTTTTTTTTTTTTTTTTTTTGTCGTGGAGTAGCATCAATTAACGCTATTTTTCCTGGTCATTGTTCTTGGAGTGCGTTTGCAAGACGTCTCAATTGTTGAAAATAAGTGTGAGCATTGATGGTTACACCTCGGGGAAGCAATTCGTAGTCCACAACACCGTCACTGTTCCACCAGATGCGTGACATTAACTTTTGTGGATGCGCGCATGTCTTTGCTCGGGGAGTTGCTGCTTTGTTCGGGCTCAACCATTCCTTTCTTTTCTTTATGTACCATAAAAACAACATTTCTCGTTACCAGTGACGATACAGGATAGGAATAGTCGGTATTATTCAGGAGCCAGTTGACGACGAATATGCAGAGGTGCACATGTACATATACCCGCTGATTTTTCTGATTTTGGCTTAGAGCATGCAGTACCCATTCACTCGATTTTTGTATCCTCCCCAATGCACGCAAATGTCGCACGATGTTTGAATGATCACATTTCATCGCATTTGCCATTTCCAGAATACACTGATGTGGATATCGTGCACTAGTGCGATTAAACGACCTTCATCAAACCCCAAAAGTATTCCTAACGTTAAAATGATTCTCCTTAAAATGAAAAACCATTTTCCTGGCGTGCTCTGTCCAATGGTATTATCCCCAAACAAACCACAAATGTTTCTGGCTGCCTCCGCTTCTGTCACTCCTCTGTTGAACTCAAACAGGAGAATACGTCTGAAATGTTCCGATTTCTCAACTTAGCACTTCATTTTCTAGCGTTCACAGCTGTACTCACTATCTACAAATGACAATATCACAATATGTAAACTAAGATAGCAACAGTGAACTGCAAATAAAAAAATGACAATCGACAAATAAACTCATATCAACCGCTATACCACCGTGCAAAACAAAAGTGCTACCAACTTACGCACTAACCTAATATCATGAAAGCATTTCGTGTGTCATGAAGGTTGCTCTTTACACTGACAATTTTCCCAACTCTTCCTTACTGGTGGAGGGGTGTGCTATGTCGTCTGTGTGTACCGCATTCTGTTTCCTTTCACTTTCATTTATTTACTTGGTTTTTGAGGAAATATCCAAGAAACTCCAGGCACGAGAAGGGCGATGTGTATTACCGAAAGGTTTACGCTTACTATTCCGAGTCTTCAGAACACGGCAACTGAAGGAGCATATTACCTACTCACAATTATCTTTCGCATAATGAATGTAATTACACCGTAGACAACAGCGTTTACTGAAAAGTACTGTCCTCCCAGCACATCATTCGTGGATGAGGAAGAGGAGGAAAAATTATAAAGGTACAGCATTTGCCTTTTTCACACACCACAGTTAGGTTTGCTGCGTAAAAATGTTACTGCCTCTTCCGGGATTTTAAACGCAAAGCTGGAAAAAATTGCACAATTTTTATAAATTTAGTCCCATTTCAGGGTTCAAATGGCTTTTCAGTCTAAAATCCAGTATAGAATAGTGCGTGTGTGTGTGTGTGTGTGTGTGTGTGTGTCTGTGTGTGTGTGTGTGTGTGTGTGTGTGTGTGTGTGTGTGTGCGTGTGTCGGAATGTTAAAGGGGAAAAACAGTGTGATGGACGGAAAGACTACGATGGATGCTGCGAACGTTACGCTAACTGAGACATAAGCGACTAACATATTGTTTATATATTTTTTCAGGTATGCGGTTTGGCCTCATGCAGACGAAAATGGGCCTAGCCAGTTTGCTCAGTCACTACAGTGTCGAACCCTGTGATCGAACTGTTCGGAAATTGGAGTGGACTAAACGTTCTCTCCTCCTGAATCCTGTCTCAGGAATATGGCTGCGCTACACTTCTAGGAAAAAATAAATGTAAAAGTAATTATATACATAATTCAGTGTTTGCAAATGCACAGAAAAATATTTCTTTGCAAAATATTTATATTACTGCTTCTGAAGACTGTTTTTTTTTAAAAGTGCTGTTGCTTTTTGTGTTATAAGCTATTTTTTCTCATTTCTTGTTTTAACACTCTATAAATCTCCACAAAGGACATATTACACATATTTTATAAAGAGAATAATCAAAGTATTTCATAAATATGACTGCAATTGGTGCTATTTTATATATGGGGAATGCAATAACTTATTTTACAAGAAACAGATGGAGGAATCTTTTCTTATATATGTGAGTATTGTGTTGTGGCTGTGTAACATTCAGAATTACTAATGAACACTGTTCTATTCATGACATTTTAGGTTGCATTACTTCTTATTGGTGATCAGTGAACCGTTTTTAAATTTTTGTTTTGCCTTTGCTTCTGTTTGGATGTATTTTCACTACATGGCAGCATTATATTTGATCATGATATGTTGTCAACTGGTAGATAATATATTTCAATTAAGATTTTAGTACCTGTGAGCTTTGTATATTTTTTGTTCGTGCTTGTGTCTGGATGTATTCACAATAAATGTCAGCATTACATCTAGACACTAAATGTTGTTAATACATATGTGATATCTTTCAGTAATACATTTTGTAATTCTGAGCTTTGCATTCTTTCTGTAATAAACATATTTTTATATTCATCTATAGAATTTGATACAATTATTTTTCACAGCAAAATTCATATGAGTTTAGAAAGTACTACATTCAGTGTACATTTGCAGCATCATTCTCACTTGTATCAGTATTCTTTTAGCTGTAAACAAAGTGACCAATGTAATACTATTGCTTTGAAATAACGATCCCTATAGAAATTTTGTCAACGTGGTTTGATGACAAGAGAAGTATGTTGCAGAATAAAGTGTGTGTTGGATTACAGTGTTACTACTGTTAGTGAAAAATTGGTTCTCAGAGTGTGTAATATATCATAGAATATTTGACTGAAATTGCAACTGAATTAAAAAGCAGAAACGCCAGATATCAGTCTCGTATGATAAGAGACCATTCATATGGCAGAGTTTCATCAGTTGTCACAGCTTAGGCTGACCTCTACTCCACTCTAGAACGTACTCTGTCACTGGAGACTTATGTGAACACTTTATGTGAGACTATCTTTATACAGAATGAAAAATTTAAAAGTGCAGAGCGTTTCAGTGAATCACACATTTTTATAAGATCCATCAGTAAACAAGTCTGGAAGTTAATTACAGAACACCTTTATTAATATGAAACGCTGTAATGAATTGAATATGTTGTAAAATGACAAGGGTGGCAGGCATCAAAACTGCGTCATTTTCATATCACAGAAGATAAAAATAAAAAATGTTTTATAATTGAAAAAGAAAAATTGCTTAAAATATTGTCCTACAGACAAATTTTTACACACTGTAGTTGCTACTGTTTTTAGTCTGAAGACTGGTTTAATACTTCTCACCACACTGTCTTATTGTGTGCAGGCCTCTTCATCTCTCAATAACTATTTCTACCTACACCCATTTGAAGCAGCTTACTGTTTTTATGCCTTGGTCTCCCTCTGTAATTTTTACCTCCCACACTTCCCTCCGTTAACAAATTGACGATCCCTTGATACTTAAGTACGTGTCCTTCCAACTGATCCTCTCTGTTAATCATTTGATGCTATGTACTCCTGTTTTTTTCGATTTCATTCATTATCTTATTATTAGTTATTCTATCTACCTGTCTAATCTTCACCGTTCTTCTGCAGGATCACATTTAAAAAGCTTCTCTTCTCTTCTTGTATGAACTGCTTACCACCCACATTTCACTTCCATACAAGGCTACACTTTAGACATATGTCCTCAGATCAGACTTAGTAACACTTATAATTATACTGGATATTAACAGATTTCTCTTTGTCGGAAATTATTTTCTTGTTACTTCAGCCGTCAACAGTTATTTTGATGGCAAAACTCATCTACTAGTTTTATTGTCTCGTTTCTAACCCAATTTTATCAGTAAAACCTGATTTAATTCCACAACTTTTCATTACCCTTATTTTTACTGTTGTTGATGTTCATCCTATAATCGTTCCCAATACACTATCCATTTTGTTCAACTGTTCTTCCGAGTCCTTTGCCGTCTCTGACAAAATTATTGTGTCACTGGCAAATCACATACATTTTGTTTCTTGTCCCTTTCTAAATTTCTTCTTGATTTCCATTACTACTTGTTCATTGTACAACTTATAATATCAGGGATAGGCTACAGCCCTGTCTCAGTCCCTTGTAACCACGCTTCCCTTTCATGTACTTCGACTCTTGCAACTGTAGTCTGGTTTCTGTAAAAGTTGTAAATGGCCTTACATGACTTTTTTTATCCCTACTGCATTCAGAACATGAAAGAGTGAATTCCAGTCAACATTTTCAAAAGGTTTGTCTAATGCTGCCAATGCTATAAGCATAGCTTTGCCTAACCTAACTTCCAAGATAATTCTTAGGGTAAGTACTGCCTCAAATGTTCCTACATTGCTCTGGAACCCAAAATGATCTTCCCTGACGTTCGGTTCTATGTATCTCCCATTCTTCTGTAAATTATTCGTGTCAGTAGCGTCCGACTATGACTAATTAAACTGATGATTCAGTAATATTCGCACCTGTCAGCAACTGCCTTCTGGTATTTTTACATTTTTCTTGAATTCTGATGGTATTTCATCTGTCCTGTATATCTTAAACAGTAAATGGAATAATTTCATCATGGATGGCTTTCCCAAGGATCTCAATAATTCCGAGGGAATGTCGTCTACTCCAGGGGAATAGTTTCAGCTTAGGTTTGTCAGTGCTCTGTCAGATTTTAGTTGCAGTATCGGATCTCAGAACTGATTTACTTCCTTTCCCGTTTGAATATTCTGTCTTCAAGTTCATTTCCCTTGAATAGTCCTTCTGAACAGTCCTTTCACTTTTCAACTTCCCTTTTTCGCTTTCTACTGATTTAGTATCTCAGTTATTTATATTCATACAGCTGCTTCTGTTTTGTGCAAAGGTCTGTTAACTTTTCGTACAAAGGTGTCTATCTTTTCCCTACTCACACATGCTTCTGCAGCTTTGTATTTATTTATCCTCTATTTCTTCTTAGCCGATTTGCATTTTCTGTCACTCATTATTTAGACTTCTATATTCCCTTGTGCCTGCGTCATTTGCTGCTTCGGTGTCTCCTACATTACCGAAGAATTTCTGATAGGCTGTGGCTTTATACCTATTTGATCCTCTGTTTCCTTCCTACCTAATCTATGAAAATTACCCATGCAGCTTCTATTGTGCTCTTTTCCTTTGTTTCAGCCAACCATTACCAAATGTCACCTTTGAAACAGTCCGCCCTCGGTAGCTGAGTGGTCAGCGCAACAGAATGTCAATCCTAAGGGCCTGGGTTCGATTAACTGCTGGGTCGGAGATTTTCTCCGCCTTGGGACTGGGTGTTGTGTTGTCCTAATCATCATCTATTCATCCCCATCGACGCGCATGTCGCCGAAGTGGCGTCAAATCGAAAGAAAATGGTTCAAATGGCTCTGAGCACTATGGGACTCAACATCTTAGGTCATAAGTCCCCTAGAACTTAGAACTACTTAAACCTAACTAACCTAAGGACATCACACACACCCATGCCCGAGGCAGGATTCGAACCTACGGCCGTAGCACAAATCGAAAGACGTGGACCCAGAGAACGGTCTACCCGACGGGGGGGCCCTAGTCACTCGACATTTACATTTATTTACCTTTCAAATGCTGAACAACCTCTGCTTGTTTCAATTTACCAAGATACCATTTGCTTAATTATATACTTTACTGAAATTTCTACAGTTTTAATCTGCTGTTCGTAACAAGTAAATTATGGTCAGTCCAGATCTGCCCTTGGAAATTTTTGAAGTATAAAATTTGGTTTCAAAATCTATGTCTTACCTGTACAAACTCAGTCCAAAACTCTAAGTCTCCCGAGGTCTCTCCCATGTACACACTTTTCTTTCACGATTCTTAAACCAAGTTTTAGCAATTAGCAAATTATGCTCTGTGCAAAATTCCACCATTCCAGTTACTCTTTCATTCCCTCCGTCCTTGTTATCCTGCTATTTTTACTTCTATTCCTCTTCCTGCTATCCAGTTCCAGTCCCCCATCACAATTAATTTTTTTAGGTCTCTTAACTGACTGAATAATTTCTTTTATTTCTTCATACATTCTTCCAATCTATTCGTCATATGCGGTTCTAACCGGCATAGAAACTAACTTGCATACAAACTTGTATATCATTGGTGGGTGTTGGCTTTATATCAGTCTTGGCTGTGATAATGTGTTCACTTTGCTGCTCATAGTAGCTTAATCGTATTTCTATTTTTATTATTCATTATTAGACTTACTTCTGCTTTACTTCTGTCTGATCTTACATTTATAATTCTGTGCACACCTGACCAGCTGTTCTATTCTTCCTACCACCACGTTTAACGAATTCCCACTATATCTAACTTCAACTTATTCATTTCCCTTTTTAAATTGTCTCATGTGCCTAGCTGACATTCCACCCTCCGACTTGCATAACTTCAGTTTTGATTTCCCTAATCACATCATCCTGAGTAATCTCTGTTTGGAGATGTGAACGAGGGCCTATTTTACCTCCGGAATAGTTTAACTGAGAGGATGACATCATCATTAAGCCACACGGCATAGCTGTATGCACTATTGAAAAGTAATGCCTGTAGTTTCCCCTTGCTTTCAGCCATTCACGGTACCAGCGTAGCAACAGAATATTGGATAATGCTGCAAGACCGAATCAGTGAGTCATTCAGGCAGTTGCTCGTACAGCTACTGGAAAAGGCTGTTGCCGCTCTTCATGGACTGTGGTCTACTCTGGCCTCTTTCTGGATACAACTCCGTTGTGGTTGGACCTACTACATTCCTGCTACCTGTATGGTTAATACACCCAAACCATTTTATCTCGGCAAGGTCCATGGTTCATCAGGGATTACACACATTATGTGGTGAAAATAGCATTTACCTGGATAATGAGGCTAACTGCCAGAACTTCTTTGTTCCTCAAAGTACAACCTGCGAAAAGAACGTTAATCACATCGATAAGATATCAGAATTGGGACACAGCTTAAGACGTTCATGTTAATGAAACATCCAGTTTCATTATTTGCACTTTATTTACAGAATTGTTAAATAAGACGATTGCAAATAAACCTCGAGCATAAGAAACAAGAACCACCTCTCGCTTTCACTGACTATAACTTCACTTTTTCAGTCTGTAGCCCTGTCTACTCATGCTTAACTAATCTTGCTTCACGCATATAATCGCACTCTAAAAAGTGGTCGCCTCGCACGCTTGTTGCTTTTACCATAGTATGTCCCTTTGCTCTTCGTACCCTCCTCTGATTTACAGAGTATTACTTTTGTTAAAATAACCTCGTATTCTGGACGTGGCCAAAAGTTTTTGTTTTTAATTTGTAACATTTAAATTTGCAAGGAAATTTTCACAATCAATGCTAGACACCCTTGTCTTCTAACGCTGTACAGTACCAGCCTCCCACAGCTCACGGCCCTGCTCATACATTACAGCAGAACGTACTGCACGTCAATAGTTGCACGAATTGATGACGTGTAGCCTGTAGCAGTGAGTGTGACAAAAGGACAAAGGTGTAAACCAAAACACCTAAAACAATAACAAAGAAAACTTTTATTTTAACTTCCAGAAAGATATCACAATTACGGACAGCCCGTTAGAATAATTCATATTCACATAGAAGCACAGGCATCATTCAGTGGTTTGATCCGATTTTCGCTTCAAGCAATAAAAGGCATGCAATCACGGATGAACCTCTTTCGCTTGCAGGAAACCAAGTTCCCATGTTCTCAGTTATTCATGCAGTGCTTTCTGCGACAGCTGCCTAAGGAATCCAGTCATTTTCATTGAATGTTATTTGCTATAACATCCTGATTTGTAGAGCTGCTAGCATCATGTATTCTAATGGATAGTTCGAAATTTATATTGCTCTCTTACGTATTCGTGACTAGCTGTTTTTCTGTTCTTCAGGCTCTTCTTTCTTGTTTAATACGAGTAAATAAAACAGAATACATACTTATAAATAATGACAGACAGAAAAGGCAGAATGGCAAAACAGAGATGATTAGGGGATAAATGCAAGGTTGTAGAAGCGTGCATGACTAGAGGAAAGATAGATGCTGTTACAGGAAAATTAAAGAGATTTTTGCAGGAAACAGAAGCAGTTGTGTGAATACCAAGAGCTGAGCTGATAAGCCAGCAATAAACAAAGACGTAAGATAAGATAGAGGTAAAGCAGGAGTAGGTTCAATAATGAATAAGAAAAAAAGAAATGCGCGTAAGCTACTATGAGCAGCAAAGTTAACTTATTGTCATAGCCAAGACTGACATGAAGCCAACACCCGCCACAAGAGTACAAGTTTGCATGCAAATATTGCGTATGTTACGTCGCAACGATGTCAATAATTTACTTGTATTAAACAAGAAAGAAGAGCTTGAAGAGCAGAAACACAACCACTCCTGGGCACGTAAAAGAGTAATATAAATTACGAACTATCCGTTAGTGTGCAGAATGCTGGCAGCTCGAAAGAGCACAAAGTTATATCAGGTAACATCCATTGAGAATGACCGAGTCAATTTGGTAGCTATCGCGGAAGACACCGCATGAATAAATAAGAACATGGGAATTTAGTGGCATGCAAGCGGAAAGGATTCATCCGTGACTCTATGCTTTTTACTGCTTTAAGTAAAAATCGAGTCGACCCTCTGAATGATGCCTGTGATGACATCATCCATGTGGATATGAATGATTCTGGCGGGCTGTCCATAATTTTAACGTCTTTCTGGTGTTTCAAACAAAAATTTTCTTTGTTATTGTTATTTTATGTTTTGTTTCGTACATTTGTCCTTTTGTCACACTCACTAGTAAATTAAATGTTTTCTTTGTTATTATTTTGTGTTTTGGTTTATACATTTGTCCTTTTGTCACTCACTACTATAGGTTACAGAATAGATGGTGAAATGTTGACAAGAAAACTAAGCACTGACATCGTCGAAAAAATTATGAATCTGAGAGGGGAAGGGAATCACTTTTAAGGAGTTTTGTGCGTGTAAAGACACATCAGTTTCACCTGGAAGAAGTGCACGGCTGGTGACGATGCAGGAGGATAACACACGCCATCGATGCGATGTTTCGTCCCAAGGATGTTGAAACAGTATCTTCTTCTCCTAGGAAGCATTAGTCCGAAACTTCGGAAAGTCTGAACGCGAAAGTGTGATCCGTATGGGAAATCACCCATCGCCAACGGCACTCTGCTATGTGCTAATACCGGCTGGTTGTAATTAAACTAATCCGTATTTAACACTTCATAACACGGAGACTAATTATCGTACGAGTACCAAACTTGGTGGCATTAATATCCCGAGTATGGTGTGCATGATTTCCGCGCATCACAGCGCCACCGTCCAGTTCCCACCATGGTCAGTCATCGTGATTCATAGTCTCACACACCTGACCAGTCGCAATGCACTTGTTGACGTGTCAACATGAGCTTGGACGAAAGGAGCAGGGCATTATTGGTGAGGCTCTATTATCAAAACAACAGCAATGCTGCAGCTGAACTTCGAGAGTATCGCTGGCTGAAAGGATTACGGAAGGGTCCACTTGCTCCACCTGCTGTGTGGAGCATGATGAAGAAGTTCGAGTCAACTGGAGAACTGGACGTCGCTCCGGGAAGAGGCCAATGACAGATTGCACCACAGGTAGTTGATGAAATTGCTGCTGGTATGGCAGACAACGCTGCGCGCAGTTCCCGATCGTCAGGCAGTGCGCGAGCTGTGTCACGACCGTTGAGCATCCTGTGGTCCACTGTACGGAAGGTTCTTCGAACAATTCTCAAATGGTATCCGTACAAGATCTATCGTACAGCAGGCTTGCACCAAAGGACGCACAATGAGTTGTTGACTTCGCTCTCCACTTTCTCGCAAGGATTGAAGTTGAGCAGGGCTGGCCCTGGACCGTCCTATGGACACACGAAGCTCATTTTTCTCTGATGGGTGAGGGGAAGACACAGAATTGCCGAGTGTGGGGATCTTCACCTCCAGTCACTGTGCACGACGTTCCTCTGTATGGTGAACGTCACACAGTGTAGAATGCCTTCACGGCTACGTTCATCGTTGGCCCATTCTTTTTTGCACAGGTTGGCGCCCAAGGACCAAAGACGTGCAGTGTAACTGGCCAGCGTTACTGTGATATGCTTCGCCAGGATGTCATACCTGATCTACAGGGGAGAGACGCTTTGAACTCAACAGTTTTCATGTAAGGTGGGACCCCACCGCACATCGCTCGTGAAGTTCACCTGCTTCTCCGAAACACATTTGGAAACTATCGAATTATCGGCCGATCGTTCCCAAATGCTTGGCGAACACGATCACCTGATCTCATTCCCTGTGATTTCTGATTGTGGGGCTACCTGAAGGACAGGATTTACCAGGAGAACTGAAGCTCAGCATATCAAGATAGGTAGCCATCATAGCCATCATACCTGCGCTTTCAGATTCTTCTGGACACTGATGGGCGCCATGTTGAGTCTCTCTGGCAGCAGTAATGGTACTGGTATATAATGGTATGATGTACCGTAGCAGCACATTAAAATTGTTTCAATTGAATTGATTTTGCATTATTTCTCTTCCCCTTGTCCTTGACATTAATGCTACCAAGTCTGGTACTCACATTGCAATTAGTAAAATAGGGAAAGTTCAATTATAACCACCCGGTATCTACTTCCTATTCTTCCGCATTTATCTTTTTCCTTTTCATTTCTTTTCTTATTTTTCAAACTTCTCCTCTACCTCCTCCTTCTCCGTCTTCTTCTTTTCTCGATCTTTTTTTGGCTATACCATCTTTTCTACTGATCCTCGTAAATAATACACTGCCCTGTTGTGATACTAGTGCAAATTGTTTTTAACACGCTGCCTGACAAAAAAATGAGGCACTTAGAAGACATGGTTGGGTGTCAGTTTAATTTCCCACATGTACACAACCTCGGCGTTTATGTAAATGACTGGCGTTGCGATTCTCTATGACAGGTACAACAGCCAGCATGGCACATCAGTGTCGTTCGCTTTTAGTATTATTGCCAAGTCGATCAGGACGTATAAAGAGGTGAACAGTGTCAGATGTAGAGTGATCACTCTGACGGATACACAGATACTACATACTCGTGTGGGACACCGTTACTAGCGCCTCACTATTATTCTCCATTTGGCAGGCTGGCCGAATCGTGGAATATACACATTTTTATCGCATTCGGATGAGACAGTGGCTCGACGTTGGAATGAATACTCGTCATCAAATGTATGGTCAGCCACGTCTGACAACCATAAGGGAGGTTCACCGTACTGCACACGAAGCACATCTTACCGCCCTCACATCTGCCCTTGCCATTCGAGAACAAGTAATGGACTCCCAGCAAAACTCTTCATCGTTCTGTTTCTTTGGTCGGAGGCTAGTAGCACTCGGGCTTGAGTGGTTCAAATGGCTTTGAGCACTATGGGGCTTAACATCTGAGGCCATCAGTCCCCTAGAACCTAGAACTACTTAAACCTAACTAATGACATCACACACATCCATTCCCGATGCAGGATTCGAACCTGCGACCGTAGCGGCCGCGCGGTTCCAGGTTGAAGCGCCTAGAACCCGCTCGGCCACACCGGCCGGCTCGGACTAAGGAATTACCGTCCCACGCGTGGACTGCGATTAACACCACAACACAAACGGCTGACTTTGCACTGGCGCCATGACTGTAAAGCATAGACTGCTGATGAACAGGGTTGCATTGTGTTCAGCGATGAACTGAGGTTTCTGCACTACCATGGATAACCATCGTCGACGATTGAGGTGGCTAGCTGGAGAGATGTCTCACTCTTGCAATGTTTTACAGAGGCAGACCCGGGTTCCCGGGTTCGATTCCCGGCGGGGTCAGGGATTTTCTCTGCCTCGTGATGGCTGGGTGTTGTGTGCTGTCCTTAGGTTAGTTAGGTTTCAGTAGTTCTAAGTTCTAGGGGACTGATGACCATAGATGTTAAGTCCCATAGTGCTCAGAGCCATTTGAACCATTTTTTTTTTTTACAGAGGCAGAGCAGTGGTACTCCTGGTGTCATGGGGTAGGGAGCCATCAGGTCACGGCTGGTAGCTTTTCAGGGGACTCTGACGTCACAGCGGCATGTCGTGGACATTCTGCATAATCATATGTTTGTTACTACTCATATGACAGTGCCATGGCGGGACTGCTACGGTCGCAGGTTCGAATCCTGCCTCGGGCATGGGTGTGTGTGCTGTCCTTAGGTTAGTTAGGTTTAAGGAGTTCTGAGTTCTAGGGGACTTATGACCTAAGATGTTGAGTCCCATAGTGCTCAGAGCCATTTGAACCAAAAATTGCTACACCACGAAGATGACGTGCTACAGACGCGAAATTTCACCGACAGGAAGAAGATGATGTGATATGCAAATGATTAGCTTTTCAGAGCATTCACACAAGGTTGGCGCCGGTGGCGACACATACAACGTGCTGACACGAGGAAAGTTTCCAACCGATTTCTCATACACAAACAGCAGTTAACCGGCGTTGCCTCGTGAAACGTTGTTGTGATGCCACGGGTAAGGAGGAAAAATGCGTACCATCACGTTTCCGACTTTGATAAAGGTCGGATTGTAGCCTATCGCGATTGCGGTTTATCGTATCGCGACATTGCTACTCGCGTTGGTCGAGATCCAATGACTGTTAGCAGAATATGGAATCGGTGGGTTCAGGAGGGTAATACGGAACGCCGTGCTGGATCCCAACGGCCTCGTATCACTAGCAGTCAAGATGACAGGCATCTTATCCGCATGGCTGTAACGGATCGTGCAGCCACGTCTCGATCCCTGAGTCAACAGATGGGAACGTTTGCAAGACAACAACCATCTGCACGAACAGTTCGACGACGTTTGCAGCAGCACGGCCTATCAGCTCGGAGACAATGGCTGCGGTTACCCTTGACGCTGCATCACAGACAGGAGCACCTGCGATGGTGTAATCAACCTGGGTGCACGAATGGCAAAACGTACTTTTTTCGGATGATTCCAGGTTCTGTTGTCAGCATCATCGCGGTCGCATCCGTGTTTGGCGACATCATGGTGAACGCACATTGGAAGCGTGTATTCGTCATCGTCATACTGGCGTATCACCCGGCGTGATGGTATGGGGTGCCATTGGTTACACGTCTCGGTCACCTATTGTTCGCATTGACTGCACTTTGAACAGTGGACTTACGTTTCAGATATGTTACGACCCGCCGGCCAGTGTGGCCGAGCGGTTCTACGCGCTTCAGTCTGGATCCACCCGACGGCTGCGGTCGCAGGTTCGAATCCTGCCTCGGGCATGGATGTGTGTGATGTCCTTAGGTTAGTTAGGTTTAAGTAGTTCTAAGTTCTAGGGGACTGATGACCTCAGATGTTAAGTCCCATAGTGCTCAGAGCCATTTGAACCATTTGTTACGACCTGTGGCTCTACCCTTCATTCGATCCCTGCGAAACCCTACATTTCAGCAGGATAATGCACGACCGCATGTTGCAAGTGTGTACGGGCCTTTCTGGATACAGAAAATGTTCGACTGCTGTCCTGGCCAGCACATTCTCCAGATCTCTCACCAATTGAAAACGTCTGGTCAATGGTGGCCGAGCAACTGGCTCGTCACAATACGCCAGTCACTACTCTTGATGAACTGTCGTATCGTGTTGAAGCTGCACGGGCAGCTGTACCTGTACACGCCATCCAAGCTCTGTTCGACTCAATGGCCAGGCGTATCAAGGCCGTTATTACGGCCAGAGGTGGTTGTTCTGGGTACTGATTTCTCAGGATCTATGCACCCAAATTGCGTGAAAATGTAATCACAACTCAGTTCTAGTATAATATATTTGTACAATGAATACCCGTTTATCATCTGCATTTTTTCTTGGTGTAGCAATTTTAATGACCAGTAGTGTAATTAGTGATCTGGGATAAGAATTTTCCGAATTTTCGTAGCCAAACAAAGACTAAGAAGTATTCAAACGGGTTATCAAATTGATCAGTGTGAGTTCTTGTTGAAAAAAAAATTTAGTTGCTTCAATATGATCAGTATACTTAAGAAAACTTAATTAATTAGTCAGCGGAGAATTACATAATCTATTTTTGTTCGAATTATCACAGTCAAACGAAAAACCGGAAATGGATAATGGGGGGTGAAATTGGCCTGTGACATTTACTTTCACAAAAAAATATTCCATTGAAACTTTCTAGGGGATTAAAACTATGTGCCACACGAGATTCGGACCTGAGACTTTCGTCTTTCGTGGGCAAAAATGCCCTACCAGATTTTTTCTGTCTCCCCGTCGTCTTTCTTCTTCAGGAAGATCGGATCTACGCGGACTTCGCATGACGTCTTCACAACGTCTGTTTAGGTACTTTTAAATAATCATTTATCACAGAACGTGGCCAGCCCCCCGGCCGAAAGTGCTGGGCTACCGAGCCGGCATGAGGTATCAAATGCCGACTGAGACATTCAAGCACGACTCA
This sequence comes from Schistocerca cancellata, assembly GCF_023864275.1. Classification (NCBI taxonomy): domain Eukaryota; kingdom Metazoa; phylum Arthropoda; class Insecta; order Orthoptera; family Acrididae; genus Schistocerca; species Schistocerca cancellata. Next base: position 401,550,636 of record NC_064631.1, read on the forward strand.
CGATCTGCTCTTACAGCTTTTCAGCCTCCAGCAAATTTATTATGTTTGACCTCAGAATATGTTGTACAAATCTGCATCAAAGGATATTAAGGTTGTTGGTTGTAATGACGCGATTTCGTTCTTTTATCCTTCACATATACAGGAGTCACCTGCGTTCTTTTTTTAGCACGGCTGCGAGTGGTACAACAATCTTTGTAGGCATACTGGACAGTCCGCATTGATATATCAAACAAACGTGCAACTTCATGCAACGTATGGTCACCTGCTATTGGTGACGCTTTCCAAATCTCGATACATCTGTCAGGAAAATTTGATATAACTATTGTTTACTGCAGCTTTCTAGCCATCATACAAGGTATCTTTTCTTCCTTTATTTATTTAGGATCTCCGCCCCCCCCCCCCCCCCCCGCCCAAAGAGGCGGGCGGGCTCTTCAGTCTACAGAATTGTTAAAACATAAGAAGAGATAATAAACAATCAAGGTAGGCGATAAGACGGGGACTGGGTGTTGTGTGATGTCCTTAGGTTAGTTAGGTTTAAGTTGTCTAAGTTCTAGGGGACTGATGACCATAGATGTTAAGTCCCATAGTGCTCACCTCCATTTGAACCATTTTGATAAAACGGTGACTTAAATTGTAAAACGCCAGGAAAATATGGAAAGTTAAAACATAGAACAAAAGGGTTGGCGATGCTAATAAAATACACAGGAAGCAGATAGGTAAAATAGTAGACAGACAATTAAAAAACACGGCCACAGTCTGGTTTCTGTTCGCAAGAGATATAAAAATCACACCCAGCAACAGTATGAATTCCGTTCGCAACACTTCGGAAAAGACGCACAACACACACGGGAAACACTGTACTAAAAAGTCGCCACGAAGATGACACACCACAGCCAAGGGCCGTGAGGGGGGGGGGGGGGGGACAGATGAGGGGAAAAAAGGGGGCGAGGAGAGGAAAAACGAAGTGGGGGGGAGGGGGGGAAAATGTATCCAGCTAGATGAGTTTTTAAAAGTACTAGGCGTGGAAGATCATGTTGTTGCTGTTGTGGTATTCAGTCCTGAAACTGGTCTGATGCAGCTTTCCATGCTACTCTATCCTGTGAAAGCTCAAAAAAAAAAAAATGGTTCAAATGGCTCTGAGCGCTATGGGACTTAACATCTATGGTCATCAGTCCCCTAGAACTTAGAACTACTTAAACCTAACGACAGCACACAACACCCAGCCACCACGAGGCAAAGAAAATCCCTGACCCCGCCGGGAATCGAACCCGGGAACCCGGGCGTGGGAAGCGAGAACGCTACCGCACGACCACGAGATGCGGGCTGTGAAAGCTTCTTCATCTCTCAGTACCTACTGCAGCCTACATCCTTCTGCTGAATCTGCTTAGTGTATTCATCTCTTCGTCTCCCTCTACGATTTTTAACCTCCACGCTGCCCTCCAGTGCTAAATTTGTGATCCCTTGATGCCTCAGAACCTGTCCTACCAACCGATCCCTTCTTCTAGTCAAGTTGTGCCACAAACTCCTCTTCTCCCCAATTCGAATCTATACCTCCTCATTAGTTATGTGATCTACCCATCTAATCTTCAGCATTCTTCTGCAGCACCACATTTCTTGTCTAAACTATTTATCGTCCATGTTTCACTTCCATACATGGCTATACTCCACACAAATTCTTTCAGAAACGACAACCTGACACTTAAATCAATACTCGATTTTAACAAATTTCTCTTCTTCAGAACCCGAAAACCTCAAACCACACACACACACACACTCTTCTTCAGAGACGATTTCCTTGCCATTGCCAGTCTACATTTTATATCCTCTCTACTACGACGATCATCACTTACTTTGCTCCCCAAATAGCAAAACTCCTTTATTACTTTAAGTGTCTCATTTCCTAATCTAATTCCCTCAGCATCACCCGACTTAATTCGACTACATTCCATTATCCTCGTTTTGCTTTTGTTGATGTTCATCTTATACCCTCCTTTCAAGACACTGTCCATTCCGTTCAACTGCTCTTCCAAGTCCTTTGCTGTCTCTGACAGAATTACAAAGTCATCGGCGAAACTCAAAGTTTTTATTTCTTCTCCATGGATTTTAATATCTACTCCGAACTTTTCTTTTGTTTCCTTTACTGCTTGCTCAATATACAGATTGAACAGAATGGGGGAGAGGCTACAACCCTGTCTCACTCCCTTCCCAACCACTGCTTCCCTTTCATGTCCCTCGACTCTTATAACTGCCATCTGCTTTCTGTACAAATTGTAAATAGCCTTTCGGTCCCTGTATTTTACCCCTGCCACCTTCAGAATTTGAAAAAGAGTATTCCAGTCGACATCGTCAAAAGCTTCTCTATGTCTAAAAATGCTAGCAACGTAGGTTTGCCTTTCCTTAATCTTTCTTCTAAGATAAGTCGTAGGGTCAGTATTGCCTCACGTGTTCCAACATTTCTACGGAATCCAAACTGATCTTCTCCGAGGTCGGCTTCTACCAGTTTTTCCATTCGTCTGTAAAGAATTCGCGTTAGTATTTTGCAGCCGTGAATTATTAAACTGATAGGTCGGTAATTTTCGCGTCTGTCAACACCTGCTTTCTTTGGGATTGGAATTATTATATTCTTCTTGAAGTCTGAGGGAATTTTGCCTGTCTCATACATCTCGCTCACCAGATGGTAGAGTTTTGTCAGGACTGGCTCTCCCAAGGCTGTCAGTAGTTCTAATGGGATGTTGTCTACTCCCGGGGCCTTGTTTCGACTTAGGTCTTTCAGTGCTCTGTCAATCATGTTGTGACATATAAGCCTTAACTGTACAGAATAATTTCTTAACTGCCTCGCGGGATTAGCCGAGCGGTCTTAGGCGCAGCAGTCATGGACTGTGCGGCTGGTCCCGGCGGAAGTTCGACTCCTCCCTAGGGCATGGGCGTGCGTGTGTGTTTGTCCTTAGGATAATTTAGATTAAGTAGTGTGTAAGCTTAGGGACTGATGACCTTAGCAGTTAAGTCCCATAAGATTTCACACACATTTGAATATCTGAACAACGATTTCTTAACTGTGTCATAAATGAATCTCCGTTTCACAACAAATTACGAGGACTTACTGAAAAGCAATTTTTTATTCTGTTATCAACATCGGTTGAGGTATTGGATTCCACGAATACGTGTTACTCAGTCGATATTCCCGTTTCGCTGAGGCAAAATGCAACCGTCTGTCGCTACAGGGGTCCGAATTGTGGCGTGTAACATGGCGGTGCGTAACGGTTCTACCTCAGTGTGTGAGAAACAGCACGCTGTAATCGAGTTCTGACCGCAGAAAATATGCCTCCAATTGAAGTGTATGGTGATGACTGTATCAACGTCAGTAATGCGCGACGTTGAGTTGCTCATGCAACTAGTGAAGGAAACGGTGGTGCCAACCTCAACGTGTGCGACAGAACTCGGAAACGTACAGAACACCTTCGAGAACTTCACGTTGCCAGTGACGAATCGGTGCAAGTAAAGGTGAGACTGTGGCTCTGTCAACAAAGTCATTCTACAGCGACGGTATCCACAAACTGGTCTTTCGCTAGGACTTGTGTGTTTGTTGCTATGTTGAGAAATAAATATGTAGACGTGAAGAATAAAGATGTAGAATGTTAGTAAAGTTTGCTTTATTTAACAAGCTGTAAGAGTTTCCACATAAAAAACTCTGAGGTATTACTTTTTAGGACGTCCTCGCAGGAGGGATTTCAAAAATGGTTCAAATGGCTCTGAGCACTATGGGACTCAGCTACTGTGGTCATCAGTCCCCTAGAACTTAGAACTACTTAAACCTAACTAACCTAAGGACATCACACACATGCATGCCCGAGGCAGGAGTCGAACCTGCGACCGTAGCAGTCGCGCGGTTCCGGACTGAGCGCCTTAACCGCGAGACCACCGCGGCCGGCTAGGGATTTCTTCCATGTCTTCTTTACCAACGAAACTCAAGTCAACTAGAGTTCAGTCATTTGTGTTCGGTTACGGTACTCATTTCGTATTAAATATCTGTTGTAGCTGATTTTTCGTGCACTTCTTCTCAACTCCGTGCTCTATTTAAAAAGAAATATCTCACAAACGTCTGTAACGAATAATATTCCCTAATGTTTATGTAATCTTACTCCTTTTTTGTGTTCTGTGTGCAGTGTATGCATTTGTTTCTTATCATTGACAGATCCATCGTGATAGAGTGCAAAAGTAAATCGCAGATTCGAAAGTCGTATTTCGCTTATTTCCCATGACGTAAACTTTAGTTTGAAAGCACAGCTCGTAGTGGTAACAACCTTGTAGTTCCGGTAAAAAACGCATTATGTAAATAAAAGTGCTACAAATGCCTTGTCAGATATCTGAAAAGTATTTACAGCTTTTTAAATCGCAGTCACTAGACATACATCTCACAGATACGACAGATGTAGTATCGAAAGGAAAGCTGTAGTGACACTTGCGCAGGAACATATAACGACAAGTCATTAGAGCCACACATGACGCAGCTGCTAATAATAAAGTATTGTGTTTCCTCATCATCATGACTGGCAGTTTCCATCGGTTACGTAAAGTCACGCTCCCGACTCGCATTCGATAACAACGACCTTGAATATTAGGGAACACTCAGCAGATACGTAGTCCTTCGACGTACAGGAAGCAAGTGGAGAAACTGCAAAATGTTTGATTCATAATCCGGACAAAGTCCGCACTCCTGTGCGGTAGCACTCGACTCAGAGGTAGCCGCTTTGAATGTTGTTGATGGAAGAAATTTTCACTGCCAGTATTTGCTTAGAAAAAGGAGCTGGAGTGATGATTAGCAGACATTGCGCCAGTGACCTGGATTAAATTCCATAGCTCTCTACACTCTCTCATGGAGTAAGGTCGTGTGACACTATTGTTGGTGACCCGTCCGTTTGATAGTGACATTAAGCCCAAGGGTCTCGCAGGTGCTATTTCAGAGGAGTGAGCCGTGTCCAGGCGCAGAATTTCCCACTCTCCCTTCTTTCATCATGACACAGAACAAACATGACGCCACACTAAACACGCACATTTTACAATCATCTACCCTCTCTCCACACGCACATACACACACACACACACACACACACACACACACATACAGAGAGAGAGAGAGACAGAGAGAGAGGATATCTGCCATTGTGCGCTGAGAGAGAAAAGTCAGGCGGTTGAGCATACCACTCGGGCTCCCACAGCCAACAGTGCCACACCATTCTTTCTTTTAGCACTTACGCTCATTATCACCCTCGCCGTGTATTAGTAGTGGATCTAAGAAGTAATCTTACACCCTGCAATTGTGCCGGATACGCCGGCCGCTGTGGCAGAGCGATTCTAGGCGCTTCAATCCGAAACCGCGCTGCTGCTACGGTCGCAGGTTCGAATCCTGCCTCGGGCATGGATGTGTGTGATGTCCTTAGGTTAGTTACGTTTAAGTAGTTCTAAGTCTAGGGGACTGATGACCTCAGATGTTAAGTCCCATAGTGCTTAGAGCCATTTGAACCATTTTCTTTTTTGCGCCGGAAAGCATATACTATTTTGTTGTATGAAGCAACGGGTTGAATGAGTCTCTGCTTGCTCGCCGTAATACTTCTAAGAACGGTAAGAGGACATTATTACTTCATATCGTTGTGAGCCTACAGACTGCTCGCGAAATTATGCATATTACTGAACTAAATAGACTTAATTCACACCGCATCCGGGTTCCCGGGTTCGATTCCCGGCGGGGTCAGGGATTTTCTCTGTTTCGTGATGACTGGGTGTTGTGTGATGTCCTTAGGTTAGTTAGGTTTAAATAGTTCTCAGTTCTAGGGGACTGATGACCACAGATGTTAAGTCCCATAGTGCTCAGAGCCATTTGAACAATTTTTTGAACTTAATTCACAACATTAATTCTTGATGTCCACGAGGTGGAAAACTGACTAGTATAGCATTAAATCATTTCTTTCTAGCACTTACCAAAGGGAAACCGCACATGCAGTGGAGAGCAAGGGAAAGACACAGCAGCGTAAAACTGATTCAGAACACCCAAATGGATTATTAACACTCGTGGTACAGGAAGTAGCAAGGCACAAGCAACATCTGCCGGCCGCGGTGGCCGTGCGGTTCTGGCGCTGCAGTCCGGAACCGCCGGACTGCTACGGTCGCAGGTTCGAATCCTGCCTCGGGCATGGGTGTGTGTGATGTCCTTAGGTTAGTTAGGTTTAAGTAGTTCTAAGTTGTTGAGTCCCATAGTGCTCAGAGCCATTTGAACCATTTTGAGCAACATCTGCTAACTCCCTTAAGAGCTGGCCACATTTCGCTGATATATATATATATATATATATATATATACCAGGCGATCAAAAAGTTAGTATAAATTTGAAACCTGAATAAATCACTAGATAGAGAGGTACAAATTGACACACATGCTTGGAATGACATAGGGTTTTATTAGAACCAAAAAAATACAAAGGTTCAAAAAATATCCGACAGATGGCGCTTCATCTGATCAGAATAGCAATAATTAGCATAACAAAGTAAGACAAAGCAGAGATGATGTTCTTTACAGGAAATGCTCAATATGTCCACCATCACTCCTCAACAATAGCTGTATTCGAGGAATAATGTTGTGAACAGCACTGTAAAGCATGTCTGGAGTTATGGTGAGGCATTGGCGTCGGATGTTGTCTTTCAGCATTCTTAGAGATGTCGGTCGATCACGATAAACTTGCGACTTCAGGTAACCCCAAAGCCAATAATCGCGCGCACTGAGGTCTGGGGACCTGGGAGGCCAAGCATGACGAAAGTGGCGGCTGAGCACACGATCATCACCAAACGACGCGCGCAAGAGATCTTTCACGCGTCTAGCCATACTTTTTTTTTGTTCTAATAAAACCCCATGTCATTCCAAGCATGTGTGTCAATTTTTACCTCTCTATCTACATTATTCCGTGGTTTATTAAGTTTTCATATTTATACTGACTTTTTGATTACCTGGTACATATATATATCTTGATTTGGAGACGGGCGTAAAATCTTTGTACAGATTTCGAAATAGGTTTCCCCGAAGCTGATCTGTTGTTCAGTTCTGAACGTATATATATGCCCATGACGGACTGGATTCTGCACACTAGAAAATAAAATTTTATGTTTCGAAATTGATTGTGCTCTCAGCAAAGAATACCACAAAAATTTTAAATTAACCCAGGAATGTTCAGCGTAAACACAAAGTGACACGAAAAGTAAATGCTACACCACGCAGAAGGATATGAGTGTGACGGCAGGTACCACATGTAAGTTAAGGCAAGTATGCAGAAGTACAAGCCCCGAAGTGTGTAGCAGACTGGCGGCAGCACCGCCCACGGACGGTGTTGCACGTCGGTGGCCCATGACGTCTCCCCGCAAACAGACAGAGACAAACGACGTCTGTCGCAGGAGACACACTGCACGCGATGCGTGTGCGGGCATTTTTCGCTAGGGACAGGCTTATCACTTGGACTGACATAAACAGTTTATAATATTCCTCTCTCAATCTTTTTCTGCTTTTTCCTTCCTATTTCTTCTCATCAGATTTATTTAATGATAGTAAGGTTGGCGTCACAGACAGTAAACTATAACATCTGAAGTCGTAGATTAGTAATTAACTCGAGAAAATTCTGCTGTTTACACTATCTGATCAAAAGTATCCGGACGCCCCAGTGTAATGCGGAACTGATCACTAGATGCTACGAAAGGCGGTCACGTCAGTATAAACGAACGCGGGGAGTATTGTATTGTCAGCAGAGAAGAAGCAACAGCACAGTGTTCCAGTCAGGAGAGTTCAATGACTTCGAACGTGGACTAGTCAGCAGGTGTCACCTTAGCTTAAATCTGTCAGGGACATTTCAACTCTTCTGAGCCGGCAGGAGTAGCCGAGTGGTTCCAGGCGCTTCAGTCTGAAACCGCGCGACCGCTACGGTCGCAGGTTCGAATCCTGCCTCGGGCATGGATGTGTGTGATGTCCTTAGGTTAGTTAGGTTTAAATAGTTGTAAGTTCTAGGGGACTGATGACCTCAGATGTTAGGTCCCATAGTGCTCAGAGCCATTTGAACCATTTTTCAACTCTTCTGAAGTTGCCCAAGTGAACCGTTAGTAACGCAACTGTGAAGTGGAAACTCGAAGCTAAACCAAGACCAGGCAGGCCTCCTGAGCTGACGGACAGGGACCGATGAGCATTACGGAGGACGGTTATGAGAAGTCGCGGAGGGAATCACTCATGTGTTCCCAGGTTCTACTAGCAGTCCAGCTACCACAGTGACTGTGCATTGGGAGTTACAAACAATGGGGTACGATGGTCGAGCAGTTCCTCATAAGCCATACATATCCGTAGTCAACTTTAAGCGACACTTGTGGTGGTGTAAAGAGCGGTGGGAGTAGATTACTAGAAACGAGTAATTTGGAGTGATGATCCACGTTGTATCCTGTGGCAATTAAATAAATGGAACGATTTGTGTTTAATGAATGCCTGGAGAACGTTACCTGTAGTCAGTTGTAATGCCGTCAGAGAACTACAGAGAAGGTGATTTATGGTATAGCGCTGTTATTCGTGGTTAAAGTGTGTTTGTTCGCCTTATTAAGCTTCACGAAATGAACGCATTTTACAGCATCGTGTACTGCTACAGTAGATGATTGTATCAGTTTGATAATGCATCCTGTCATAAACCAGCATCTGTGAGACAAACGTTTGTGTGCCTGGCCTGCCTAGAGACCCGATCTGAAACCAACGGAATAGTTATGGGATATGTTAGAACACTGACTTTGCTCCAGACTCAACGTCTAACATCACTACGTTCTCTGGTTCCGGCGCTTGAGGAACACCAGGTTGCCATCCCTCCACAAACATTCCCAGCAGAATTCAAGCTGTCACAAAAACGAAGGGTGGACACACCCCTTTTTAAAGTCCAATAATATGTGTCCGAGTGCTTTTGATCACGTAATGTAAACTGAACTAACGTTAAGCTCATTTGTCCTTTGAGATACAATGGTTAATGTTGCACGTTAGCACCTACTTAGAATAATTTGCTCTTAAAAAGTGTTTGAAATGAAGTGAAACCATTTTCCATTTGTCGTGTTTCGTTTGGGAAGTGACAAGCGAAGAAGACACTGGCGGCAGTGACTTCTCTGAGAAGACCTAGTGTCCTTGATGGGATAAATGTGGCAACTAAGCGACAGAACTATTCTCAGATCTAATGAAAAGATTAGTTTTACGTTTAGGAACAGTAAACATTAAAAATTACGTAAAACATTGTACAGGAGGGATTAACGGTTTTACTGTATCCATGTTTTCTTCCTGCGGGTATCAAGATTCTGAATTGTGAACAGGCAGAGTGTATCATTTTCACAAAAGACTGATTACTTTTCTTCCCCGTCAGGTCTCTCATAGGTTTACAGTGTTTTCTCCCAAAAAGCGCTTGTTAACATGCAACACACAAATACATACAATAAATGGCAGAAAATGTTACAACACACAAGATTTCAAGTGTATCATGCAAGTAGGTGTCAAGTCTGTATTCATTGTCCCAAGATAATAGCAGAAATTTGGGTTCAGTCGTGTGGGTTTACGTTATATAAGTACTGCTACCTCTCTGTAAACTTATTATTTGGTATAGTTGCTTGCTTGATTCCTATACTATGAAAGTTTTTTTGCGAATACTTTATTTTCAGCTCCTCGTACAGCAAATAAAAACCGTGTATGTTAGTTTGTTTGCTTCGAGAAATCCTTTGTTAACTCGTTAACATAAAGGTAGAAAAGTTTACACATGTTTATGTTCGTGCGTTTCACTGGGTAATTTTCATTTCTTCTTAAGCAACAGATTTCTTTTGTCCGAACTTCTTAATTCCTTGCTGCCGGATTGCAGGGATCCGTCGCCAGGTCATGCTGTCTGCTCGGAGACTGTGTGGGGAAATTGTAGATTTTAGTGATACACCACTGATCGTACGGAATTCCCAGGTCAACCGGCGAACTGCTTGCGATGTGTCGTATGTGAGTTCCCTCTGAGAAACTCTGGTTAAAATTACGGTATTCGTAAAGTTTTGCCTGTCTAACATTGTAGGGAGACGACCCACGACAGATCAGGACTGACGTAGCAAACAAGTTCTGGCCTAATTGTGCGTCACGTGTCTGCGATTATCCATAACAAAAATTAAGCAAAAATAATGGTAAGGGACTTCTGCAATAAAAGATGATGTCAATAACTGATCACGCCTAACTCTATACCGCTCGTCCACGTTGATAAAATTCCAAAATCCAAGTCCCTTCGCTCCGCAAAGTCACAGACCAATCAATCGTCCTATATCATTTAAAAACGTCTCTCAACACAACAACTAACAGCTTTCCACTGTAATTTCACGTTTTCTTTTCCTTCGACTTTCATCAGATGCTCACTCTACCGTCTCCAACCACTTCTGACTTCGTGCGTTCTGTAGTGCCTATATTATCTTCCCGACGCAACAATTCCCTGAGAGTTATGGAAGCTAAGTCTCGCCAGCTAGCCTATGTGTGCGTAGCTCACTGGTAAGATTATAGATCACTATACTCTTACATCCCCTCCATTAATTGTTTTGGAAAATGCAAATTTTGGCAAATATCAAACTACAAACCCCATTCAATTTACAAACACCTCATAAAAGAACAATTCTAAACTTCTAAACACTCGCTCAGTGTACATGGTTTCAGTGATACAACATTTCAGCTCATTCACACACCAAAAATCTACAGAAATGTATGGCTTTGGCTTGAATCTGTTAAGTTACGGATATCCAAGCAGATATATCATTGTAAGTATGAAAATGATTACGTACAGAAACAAAATATCAGACAGTTATGAAGCACAATTCTTACACAAATTGTATACATAACAAGCATATAAAAAGATGCTCTGTAAAACTAGGTAAATATGTAATAAAATTGTTAAGGCTTTCGTGGCCACTTGTTGACAAATTGCCTGTTGGCTTCAGTCTCGGGTTCTTCGGCCGGCGTTCGTCGAACGACGAAGAGGGACGCAAGCGGAAGATGAAGAGATAGAGAAAGTATGTGAGAATAGTGAAAGGGTAATTTAGTACGAAAAGGGAGTGGAAATATAATAGTCATGGGGACTGCAATGCGGGGAAGGAGTAGAAGAAAGGGTTACAGGACAGTGTGGACTTGGTAGTAGAAATGAGAGACGACAATTATTGAGTTCTACAATAAATTTCAGCTAGTAATAGGGAGTATTCTGTTAAAGAATCATAACAGGAAGAGGTATAGTTGGAAAAGTTCGGTAGATAAGGGAAGATTTCAGTTAGACTACGTCATGTTCAGGGAGAGATATTGGATTGTAGAGCGTACCGAGGAGCAAATATAGACTCAGATCTCAATTTAGTATTGAGGAAGCGTAGGCTGAAGATTAAGAAACTAGTTAGGAAGAATCAAAGCGCAATGAAGTGCGATACGGAATTACTAAGGCACGAAGAGGGACGCTGGAAGTTCTCCAAGGCTATAGACACTGCGATAAGCAATATCTCAGTAGCCAGTTCAGTAGAAGAGGAATTGGAATCTCTAAAAAAAGTAACCACAAAAGTTGGAAAGACGAATAAAGGTACAAAGAAGATAACTGAGAAGAAACCATTTGTAACAGATGAAATGCTCCAGTTGATCGAAATGTAAGTCACCTAGAAATGAAATAAATCGATGGTGCAGGGAAGCTGAGGCGATGTGGCTGCATGAAAAATGCGAAGAAATCGAAATGAACTGATTATTGGAAGGACTGACTCAACATATACAAAGATAAAACAAGCTTCGGTGAAATTAGAAGCTGAGAGGTGTAAAGACTACAGTGAAGGCCTGTATGAGGGAAAAGACTTGTCTGCTGACGCAGTAGAAGAAGAAACAGGAGTCATATAGAAGAGATAGGGGATCTAGCATTAGAATCAGAATTTAAAAGATCTTTGCAACACTCAAGATCAAATAAGACAGAACGGATAGATAAGTGTTTATCAGAATTTCTAAAGTTTTTGATGTATAGAATGTATGAATCTGGCGATATATCATCTGACTTTTGGGAAAACATCATCCACATGATTCCGAACACAGCAAGAGCTGACTAGTGCGAGAATTGTCGCACAATCAGCTTAACGACTAATGCGTCGAAGTTGCTGACAAGAATAACACACATAAGAATGGTAAAAGATATTGAGGATGTGCTAGATGACGAACAGTTTGGCTTTAGGAAAAGAAGAGGCCATTCTGACGTTGCCTTTGATAACGGAGGCAAGAATAAAGAAAAATCATGACACGTTCATGGTATTCGTGGATCTGGAAAAAGCGTTTGGCAATGTAAAATAGTGCAAGATGTACGAAATTCTGAGAAAAATCGGAGTAAACTTTGGGAAAGATGGGTAATACATTATGTACAACGACCAAGAGAGAACATTAAGAGTAGAAGATGAAGAACGAAGTGCTCGGATTAAAAAGGGTGTAAGAGTGGGATGTAGTCTTTGGCTCCTACTGTTCAATCTATACATCGAAGAAGAAATCACGGAAATAAAAGAAAGGTTCAGGAGTGGAGTTAAAATTCAAGGTGAAGGCATATCAACGATAGGATTGGCTGATCACATTTCTAACCTGAGTGAAAGTGTTGAAGAATTACATGATCTGTTAATGGAATGAACAGTCTAATGAGTAGAGAATATGGACTGAGAGTAAATCGAAGAACGACGAAAGTAATGAGAAGTACCAGAGATGAGAACAGCGAGAAACTTAAGGTCAGGATTGATGGTCACAAAGTAGATGAAGTTAAGGAAGTCTACTATTTACGCAACAAAATAACCAATGCTGGACTGAGCAAGGAAGACATGAAAAGCAGACTAGCAATGGCAAAAAGGACGTTCCTGGGCAAGGGAAGTCTACTAGTGTCAAACGTAGGCCTTAATTTGAGGAGAATGCAGGTTTGGAGCACAGAATTGTATGGTAGTGAAACATGGACTTTTGGAAAACCGAAACGGAAGAGATCTGAAGCAACTGAGATATGGTTCTACAGAAGAATGTTGAATATTAGGTGGACTGATAAGGTAAGGAATGAGAAGGTTCTCCGGAGAATCGGAGAGGACAGGAATATATGGAAAACACTGAAAAGAAGAAGAGACAGAATGGTAGAACATCTATTAAGAAATCAGGCAATAACTTCCATGGTACTAGAAGGATCTATAGACAGTAAAAGCTGTAGAGGGAGACAGAGATCGGAATACATCCAGCAAATAATTGAGGACGTATGTTGCAAGCGCTGCTCTGAGATGAAGAGGTTGGCAAGGAGAGCAAATCGTTACGGGCTGCATCAAACCAGTTAGAAGATTGATGACTGGCTGGTTGTTGAAGTGTTGCACGATGAAGAAATGCATCCATATCATGACACGTTAACTCAACACCAGCGGCCAGAAGACCGCATACAATTCTGTGAATGATTTTGCAGCAAGTGGAAGATAACGCACATTTTATAAATGACGTGATATGGACTGAACTTCACTTATAAAGGTATTTTCTACTTGCACAACAGCTATTATTGGCCTGTACACAACTCATATGTCAGCCGCGAACGTGGCCTCTGAATGGACTGAGATACCGCCAAATTCTTTGCTCTTAAAGACCTTAATTAATAACACGCTGGTGAGTATAATTAAAATTTAAAGTAACGCTTTGGCAAAAACCTGTGGGCTGGAACTGTGGAAGTAGCGGTTTTGAGCCCATGGCCATTGCCGGACAAGTTGAATGCGCCGCTCTGTCATACGCTTCTTTGCAGTATTTTGTCCGACGCATTAGAAAACGTTCCACTTGATGTTCGGCTACAACTATGGTTTCAGCATGATGGTGTACTGCCACACTCTCGAATGAATGTGCGTAACTATTTAAAGAAATTGTTTGGGTGTGGAAGCCTAGTGTTCTGGCCTCCACATTCCCTGGCCCTTAATCCCCTAGTTTTTTATGTGTAGGGATATTTAAAACAACAAGTTTGTAGTATTCCATCCATGGATGTAGACGACCTTAATGCTCGCGTGCATGACTCTTCAGCAATTGTGTGTGCAAGTGTGTTGCACAGGGTTCAGCAAATTATGATTCAGCGATTGGCAAAGTGTTTTCAGATGCAAGCTGATCACTTCGAAAATCTTATCTAAAGCGAGCATTGCTCGTACATGTACGTACTGGATCTGTGAAGATAAGCCCAGAATGGAATTATTGTGCATAGCATAATATGAAATCTAGTATAGCCTACCTATTATGGTTTTTGTACCGCTCAGGATACAGACAATGTTACAGTATTCAGTAATATTTTATATAGGCTTTTTTTTATATCACGGACGAAACAAAGTCGTCGTTTATGTCTGTAAGAAGTTCATGTCATGTCTTAATGCTTAAATAAAGGTAACAGTAACAGAAATAAACACACAGGACGTCGCATTCTGGAGGTGTAAATTTGAGTGGAAAAGGGGATTCCGTGATCTACGGGCAGCGTCTTTGATTATTTATCAAAATGTCCTCGGTCCCGGGTTGAAAACCTGCCACCGTTTAAATTTTGATCAATAATCAGCATTCGCTGCCGAAGACTTCCGACATCCGAACTCACTCTCATTCTGCCAACGGCGTTGTCAAAGATGGCGGAGGAGCGGACAGAGATTCAGGGCACTCCCTTGTCCCTGGAATTCGAAACTGTCGGTGAAGACAGAAGCATCAGCTGTGATAATGGCATGAGGATGCTGAATGCAATGGAAATTACTGCATTGAACGCACATAACATGTATCCACAGGACATGTGGCCTTTTATTGTGTCGTGGTGATCTCTCCATTGGCAAAATGTACCAGAGTAGTCCGCTCTTCGGATCTCCGCGAGGGGTCAGCCAAGGGGGAGGAGACCATGAGAAAAAGACTGAATGTTTTATGAATCGCTGCATGGAATGCCAGAAGCCTGAACATGGTAGGGGATGTAGAAAATCTGAAAAGGGAGATACAAAGCCTCAGTCTACTCGTAGATACAGTAGGTGTCAGTGAAGCGAAATGGAAAAAAGAGACAAGGTTTTCTGGGCAGGTGAGTATGGAGTAATATCAACAGCAGCAGAAAATGGTATAAAGGATGTATGATTCGTTATGAATAGGAAGGTAGGGCGGACACTGTGTTAGTATGAACAGTTCAATGACAGGGTTATTCTTATCAGAATCGACAGCTAACCAACACCGACAACGATGGTTCAAGTACACATGCCGACATTGCAAGATGAAAATGAAGAGACAGAGAAAGTATAAGGGGATATTGTATTGAAATGGTAATACAGTACGTAAAGAGAGATGGAAATCTAATAGTCACGGGGGGCCGGAATACAATTGTGTGGGAAGGAGTAGAAGAAACGGGTTACACGAGAGTATGGGCTTGGGACAAAGAAGGAGTGAGGAGAAAGACTAATTGAGTTTTGTAATAAATTTCAGCTAGTAATAGGGAATACTCTGTTCAACAATCACAAGAGGAGGAGGTATACTTCAAAAGGTCGGGTGATACGGGAAGATTTCAGTTGGGTTACATCATGGCCAGAAAGAGATTCCAAAATCAGATACTGGATTGCAAAGCGTACACAAGAGCAGATATAGACTCACATCACAATTTAACAGTGATAAGGAGCTGGCTGAAGCTTAAGAGATTAGTCAGGAAGAATCAATACGCAAAGAAGTGGGATATGGAAGTACTAAGGAACGACGAGATACGCTCGAAGTTCTCTATGGCTATAGATACAGCAAAAAGGAAAAGCACAGTAAGCAATGCAGTTGAAGAGGAATGGACATCTCTAAAAATGGGAATCACAGAAGTTGGAAAGAAAAACATAGGTGCAAAGAAGGTAACTGTGAAGAAAACATGGATAACAGAAGAAATACTTCAGTTGATTGATTAAAGAAGGAAGTACAAAATTCCAAGAATACAGAAATGCAAGTCGCTGAGGAATGAAATAAATAGAAAGTGCAGGGAAGCAAGAGGAAGTGGCTGAGTGAAAAATGTGATGAAATCGAAAAAGAAATGATTGTCATAATGACTGACTCAGCATACAGAAAAGCAAAAACAACAAAAAATTAAAAGTAAGGGTGATAACATTAAGAGTGCGACGGGAATTCCACTGTTAAATGAAGAGGAGAGGCGAATGGGTGGAAAGAGTACATTGAAGGCCTCTATGAGAGGGAAGATATGTCTGATGTGATAGAAGAACAAACAGGAGTCGATTTAGAAGAGATAGGGGATCCAGTATTAGACTCAGACTTAAAAGAGTTTTGGAGGATTTAAGATCAAATAAGGCAGAAGGGATAGATAACACTCCGTCAGAATTTCTAAAATCTTTGAGGGAAGTGGCAGCAAAAAGATTATTCACGTTGGTGTGTAGAATGTATGAGTCAGGCGACATATGACTTCCGGAAATATCAAGTTACCTTCCATATGATCTCAAACGATGGTAATATGACTTCCAAAATGGTGGAGCCCAGAAAATCAGTCGTTCTTTCCTTTCACGTTTTATTAAAGCAAATCTGATTGACGTGCTAGGACATATATTGAAACTATGAAATAGTGCATTGATAATGGCTAGGCACTAGCCAAAATCTAGATTGGCTTTAATAAAACCTGAAAGGAAAGAACGACTGATTGCTGTGCTCGAAAACTTTGAAATTTCGGAAAAATATCATCCACGGGATTCTGAAGCCTGCAAGAGCTGACAAGTGCGAGAATTATCGTACAATCAGCTTAACAGCTCATGTCTCCAATTTTCTGACAAGAATATGATACAGAATAATGGAAAAGATAGTCGAGGACATGTTAGATGACGATCAGTTTGGCTTTAGGAAAGGTAATGGAAGCAAGAATAAAGAAAAATTACGTTCGTAGGATTTGTCGACCTGGGAAAAGCTCTCGACAGTGTAAAATGGTGCAATATGTTTGAAAACCTGAGAAAAATAGGGCTAAGGTATAGGGACAGAAGTGTAATATACAACAGCCAGGAGGGAATAATAAAAATGGACGACCAAAAACGAAGTGCTCGGATTAAAAATGGTGTAAGACAGGAATGTAGTCTTTCGCCAATACAGTTCAATCTGTACATCGAAGAAGCAATGATGGAAATAAAAGAATGGTTCAGGATGGGATTAAAATTGAAGGTGAAATGATATCAATGAAAAGATACGCTGATGACATTGCCATTCTGTGTGAAAGTGAAGAACAGTTGCAAGATCTGCTGAATGGAATGAACAGTCGGCTGAGTATAGAATATGGACTGAGAGTAAATTGAAGAAAGACGAAAGTAATGAGAAGTAGCAGAAACGAGAAAAGCGAAAAATTTAACACTTAGATGAAGTTAAGGAATTCTGCCACCAAGGCAGCAAAATAAGCAATAACTGAAGGAGCAAGGAGGACATAAAAAGCAGACAAGCACTGGCAAAAAGGGCATTCCTTGACCAGAAAAGTCTACTAGCATCGACCTTAATTTAAGGAAGAAATTTGTGATAATGTACATCTGGAACACAGAATTGTATGGTGGTGGGAAAACTGGAACAGGAGAGAATCGAAGCATTTGAGATGTGATGGTACAGACGAATGTTGAAAATTAGGTGAGTAGTATGTCTATGTTCGTTCTGGAACACTTTGAAGACGTATATACGCAACGAGGACGCTTTCTACACCGCACCGTACCCATCTGAGTCATCGCGCTGTGGCCGTTGTCCAAGGTCGGGCAGCCGTCCAGATGAGTCGGTTACGTACACTCACACACACACACACACACACATAATGTTTACAATTGCAGTTTGCTTTGAGATCAAATATACTTTGTTGCCGACCTGTGTGGCCGTGCGGTTCTAGGCGCTTCAGTCTGGAATCGCGTGACCGCTACGGTCGCAGGTTCGAATCCTGCCTCAGGCATGGATGTGTGTGATGTCCTTAGGTTAGTTAGGTTTAACTAGTTCTAAGTTCTAGGGGACTGATGACCATAAATGTTAAAGTCCCAGAGCCATTTGAACCATTTTTTTTATACTTTGTTTCTTTAAAGGTCTTTAAAGGACACACACACACACACACACACACACACACACACACATGCACACACACACACACACACACACACACACACACACACAATGTTTACAATTACAATTTTATAATGTTACTTAAAATCCGTCTTGATTTTAAGTAACATTATAAAATCACTGATTGCTGTTATCCCATAAGACATTATGTCTGTTTTTGCAAAATTACAATTTTCTCTGTGATCAGTATACACACACACACACACACACACACACACACACACACACACAATGTTTACAATTACAGTTTTCTCTCTGTGGGTGTACACGAGGTTAAAATTTGCATAATTTAATATGGGAATGTTGTGGACTTCCCTTTCTTACGAATTATCAGTTCAAGTATTAAAGGGGTCGATTTAGGCCGGTTGAGGTGGAAAAAAACACCTTCAGTGTGTTGTTTTTCAAGTGTGTTGTGCAAGTGTAGGTTAGTTCTATTTGTGTACCACGGAAATAGGTCGATCTGTCTTCGGTTTAAGTACCACGGATATAGTTCGTTCTGTGTACCACGTCCTGTGTACCACGAGTGATCAAGTCTGTCGCTATCCTTCGACTTTACCACAAGAGTGGCGGCGGCAAGGAGAACTGGAGCGAAATGTAGCAGCCGAGATTCCTTACCCCTTGCAGTAATGGGAACTAAACAAAAAAGGTAGCAGGTAAGAGCTCGCCTGCGAGCTCGCAAATTTTGGAAATGGAAGGCGTAACACCAATATCTGCATCTGAGAAACTGCACTTTACGTATTCTGAAAATTTTCGTTGACCAGTTTGCAGTGTATCCTTTGTCAAAGACTGTCTTCTGTTTGATAATACTGACATAATCGCCAATTTTAGGTTTCGAAGGACGTGTATCGATCATTTTTATTTTATTATACACCCTCGCTGGCTGCATTTTAATTTTCCTGTGTTTCGTGTGATTGTATTGTTTTACGAATCCTTGTACAGTATTAATCAATTTGTAGGAGCCCTGAGCAGTAAATTTTCTGAACATAAGACTCTTGAGAGTTCTGCTGAAACGTTCAACTATGGACGCTTTCATAATTGAAAAAGTGGACTAATGATTAATTCTGAGATGTTGCATTAACTTATTGAAACTAGTATTGTAGAATTATTTCCCAAGATCAGTTTGTAAGTGTACTGGAACCCGCCTGCTTTCTGTGTAAATTTTTTTAAGCGGATTTGCAACCGCAACACAGCCTTTAGTCTTCAGAGCAGCAGCCCATGCGTATTTGGAATAAACATCAACCACTGTTAATAAATATTTATATCCAGAATTCCATTTAGAATATGCAATCATGTCAATTAAGTATGCTTAATGGAAGTTGCCAAATCCTTTTGTGATAACTGCCCACCTAGGATACGTTCAATGGGCAGGACGATGAAGCCCATCAGCAATCGCAGCTTGCATCTCTCTTTAACTTGATGCTTATTGAAAACATCTGCCCAAGCCTAGTTCAACTCAGTTGGCTACTCAACAAAAGGGGACCACTACTGTTGGTAATAGCGTCCCTACTCAGGTATTAGGGGAAATGGAATTAATGATGGACGACAAAAATGAGAGAACCGCAAAGGCAATTACAATCTGTTCGGGAGGAAAACAAAGAAATGTGGGAGGAAAACTAACAAATTCAAGAGAAAATAAAAACTAAATTGAACACGTTAACAGATACTGTCAATAATTTGCGATCAGAGCTTACTGAGATGTTCGATGAAAAACATGATCAGCTCAGAGAGGGATGTAAAGTCAAACGCGAAGAAATCGAAACGGAAACCCAAGAATTTCGGACCCACGTTGACAAAAAAAAAAAAAAAAAAAAAAAGCAAGCAAATAATTGAACTGGTTAGTAAAGCTCCTGAGAAAACACAGGCGCAAAATGATGAGATCATTAAAATCAATAATACAAGCAAGAAAGACAAAAATCGATGAGTATAATGGTTAACGGCGTACGGATCTAGTGCAACGAATTGAACAATGAAGTACACAAAATCCGTAACATAACTACTGGCAGTGACGAAAAGTCAGTCGCATTTAGTAAAGAGAATTTGCGTAACGAAATTAATGCTGTGAGTTCAGAACTCACAGAAGTTACGACTTAAAACCACAAGTTTAATTGAAATATCTACAACTAGTGACAAAAGACTACTAGTGCTCCGCAGAAATAAGGGCAAACAATATGAAAATTGTCAAGAAAAAAATTCGGAATATGAAAACAAGCTTATTTTTCGTAAGTCAAGTGAAAGTGTCATCTCCAGCATGTGACCAGATGAGAAGAAACGCCGATTCCAAGAACTATCCCACTGAAGATGCATTAAAGTAAAATGCAAGACACGTCTAAAGAAAATAAAATACACTGCAGCAAGAAAAGACAGTTTTTGTTTATAAAACGAATATCTCTTCGCAATGTTCGCTCGAAAACTCGTTGAAACGTATCTGCGTTCACTGACAACAGAAATTCCTGTAAATTTTAGAGCTTCGTAGGCACGTTGAACAGTCCGCGTTAATATACCAACAAATCTATCTTCTATGATACTGTATCTGTACATTGAGCAAATAGTATAGGCAAAAAAGGAGACATTTGAAAAGGTAATTAAACATCAAAGAGAAGAAATGAAAACTTTCGAGTTAGCAAGATTAGCATTTCTCAAAACACAAAATTTGCGTGCATCGAATATGAATTAAAGTGCAACGAATTCATTTCACAGTTCAGATAAGGAGAGAATATTTGAACAATAGTGTTACAGAAAGAAGGTTATATACGTGGAAGAGACCTGGAGACACTGGAAGGTTTCAGATTGATTATATAAAGGTAAGACAGAGATTGCGGAACCAGATTTTAAATTGTAAGGCATTTCCAGGGACAGATGTGGACTCTGACCACATTTTATTGGTCATGAACTGCAGCTTAAAAGCGAAGAAACTGCAAAAAGGCTAGAATTTAACGACGTAGGACCTGGATAAACTGAAAGAACAAGAGGTTGTACAGAGTTTCAGAGGGAGCATTAGGGAACGACTGACAAGAACAGGGGTAATGAATACAGTAGAAGAAGAATGGGTGGCTTTTAGAGACGAAATAGTGAAGGCAACGGAGGAACAAGTACGTAAAAAGATGAGGGCTAGTAGAAGTCCATGGCTAACACAAGAGATATTGAATTTAATCGATGAAAGGAGAAAATATAAAAATGCAATAAATGAGGCAGGTGAAAGAGAATACAAACGTCTAAATGAGATCGACAGGAAATGCAAAATGGCTAAGCCGGAATGGCTAGAGGACAAATGCAACGATGTAGAGGCGTATATTACTAGTGATAAGATAGATGCTGCATAAAGGAAACTTAAAGAGGCCTTCGGAGGAATGAAAACCACTTGTATGAATATCAAGCGCTCAGATGGAAAACCAGTCCTAATCAAGGAAGGGAAAGCAGAAAGCTGTAAGGGGTCTATAGTGAGTGTATACAACGGTGATGTACTTGAAGGCAATATTATGGAAATGGAGAGGACACAGATGAAGATGAAATGGGAGATATGCTACTGCGTGAAGAATTTGACAGAGCACTAAAAGACCTAAGTCGAAACAAGGTCCCGGAAGTAGACAACATTTTGTTAGAACTACTGATAGCCTTGGGTGAGCCAGCCATGACAAAACGCTTACATCTGGTGGGCAAGACGTATGAGATAGGCAAAATACCTTCAGACTTCAAGAAGAATATAATAATTCCAATCCCACAGAAAACAGGTGTTGACAGGTGTGATACAAGATAGGTTAAGGAAAGATAAAACCTACGTTTATAGCATTTGTAGACTTAGAGAAAGTTTCTGACAATGTTGACTGGAATACTCTCTTTCAAATTCTAAAGTTTGCAAGGGTAAAATACAGGGAGCAAGAGGGTATTTACAATTTGTACAGAAACCAGAAGGCGGTTATAAGAGTCGAGGGACACAAAAGGGGAGCAGTGGTTGAGAAGGGAGCGTGACAGGGCTTTAGCCTATCCCCGATGTTATTCAAGATGTATAACAAGCAAACTGTAAACGAAACAAAAGAAAAATTTGGAGTAGTAATTAAAGTTCAGGGAGAAGAAATAAAAACTTTAAGATTTGCCAGGGACACTACAATTTTCGCAGAGACAGCAAAGGACTTGCAAGAGAAGTTGAAAGGGACGGACAGTGTCTTGAAGGGAGGATATAGGATGAACATCAACAAAGGCAAAACGAGGATAATGGAATGTTGTCGAATTAAATCAGGTGATGCTGAGGGAATTAGATTAGGAAATGAAGCTCTTAAAGTAGCAGATGAGTTTTGCTATTTGGGAAGCAAGATAACTGATGATAGTCGAAGTAGGGAGGATATAAAATGTACACTGGCAATAGCAAGAAAAGCGTTTCTGAAGAAGAGAAATTTGTTAACATCGAATACAGATTTAAGTCTCATAAGTCCTTTCTGAAAGTAATAGTCTGAAATGTAAGCATGTGTGGATGTGGAACGTTTAGACAAAAAGGAAATAGATGCTTTTGAGATGTGGTGCTACAGTAGAATGCTGAAGGTTAGATGGGTAGATCACATAAATAATGAGGAGGTACTGAACACAATTGGGGAGAAGAGATATTTGTTTGGTTTGATTTGTGGGGAAGAAATATTTGTATTACAACCTGACCAAAAGAAGGGATCGGTTGGTGGGACGCATTCCAAAGCAACAAGGGATTACCAATTTAGTACTGGACAGAAGCGTGGGGAGTTAAAATCGTAGAGGGAGACCAATGGATGAATACAGTAAGCAGATTTAGAAGGATATAGGCTGCAGTACGTACTGGGAGATGAAGAAGCTTGCACAAAATAGATTACCATGGAGAACTGCATCAAACCAGTCTTTGGGCTGAAGACCACAACAACACAACGACAGTTCCATAGAAGAACGCTATAGATTATACAGGTACATTTGATAACTAACGAAGAGTTCTTAAATTGTATTGCTGAGAAAAGAAAATTACGACATAATTTCGCTGGAAGAAGAAATCAGCTGGTAAGCTCATCCTGAGGCATCACAGAAATGTCAATTTGGTGATTATGGTAAGTTTCAGGAGTAGAAATTGAAGAGGGAAACCGAGACTTGCCTACATTAAGCATGTTCAACTGGGTGCAAACTGCGTAGTTACAGAGAAGAAGAGCTTCGCACAGGATATACTAGCGTGAACACGTGCGTCTTCATTCCAAAGACCACAACAATGTACTTTCCAGTCACATTAATGTGACCTCCTGTCAAAAGCCTGAATAACCACCTTTTGCAGTGCAGACCATTGCGAGAACATATACAGCAAGAGAGTCAACTAGGTATTGGAAGGTACTGACAGGGATATGGAGTCATGCCGACTCCAGTGCTGTGGTCAGCTGCGCTAGATTTCTCGGTTCAGAATCCATGACGCGAACTCCCTGATCGAGGTGGTTCCATAGATTCTCAATTGGGTTTAAAATCTGGGAGCTTGGTGGCCATGGGAGTACGCTAAACAAATCCTGGTGCTCTTCAAACCACGCACGTACACTGCGAGCTGTGTGACACGTTGCATTGTCCTGCTCATAGATGTCATCATGCCTAGGTAATACAAACTGCCTTTAGGAGAGGACATTGTCCACCAGGGATAGGTGCGTACTTTTGTTGATCCATTACGCCTTCCAGAATGACGAGATCACCCAAGGTATGCCACAAAAACATTCCCCACAGAATAAAGCTCCCTCCTCCAGCCTGAAAGTGTTGCTCTCAGACGTATCTCGCCATACACGCCCGCGGCTATCTGTCCGAAGGAACATGATTCATCTGCAAAGGCCACCTATCGCCACTCAGTTCGGAATACTAAATTGTACTAATATTTCGGAAATATAGGGGTAGTGCGCCCTTCAGACCAGATGAGAGGAAACGCAGATCACAGCAAACTGTAAGTAATTACCTACGAACCTTTTCGGAAATACAGGGATAGTCGACCTCCAGACCATATGAGAGGAAAAGCTCTTGGTTGCCAACAAGAATTCCAGTGTAGGCTAGGAAAATATTTTGCATGGATTCGTCA
Source organism: Schistocerca cancellata (assembly GCF_023864275.1). NCBI lineage: Eukaryota > Metazoa > Arthropoda > Insecta > Orthoptera > Acrididae > Schistocerca > Schistocerca cancellata. The sequence goes on from NC_064631.1 coordinate 401,574,800, forward strand.
GTGCTAGTGAACATAGGTTGTTCTGTTCAAACTGTTTTTTTTTTTTTCAGCATCAGGGTAAGTAAGGTAATCAAGTGTCTCACACACAGGTGCCAAAGTTGCGTGATTTCTTGTGGCTTCGTCATTTCGACTGTTCAAGCGGTGGCCGAGTAAGCAGCAGGAATGGAACCTTGCTAAGCGCATTTACGGGCCTGCAGTCGGAGTTGGCACTGCGCTCTCGGCGACGCGACGCAACGCGCATCAACAAGATAGCGCCATGACAGTTCTGCAGGCCTTGGTGGAGGGAAATGGCGACTCCATGCGCGTGGAATGTGCGCAATGGGCTATGTAACAGCTGCAGCTCGACGTGTGTCAGCGGTAGGCACTGACAAAACAAGCGGCCTTCCATCGTAAGACTACCCGAGGAATGGTTGTTTGTGTTGTCCTCATCATTTAATCATCATCATTTGGGACAGTGGCAAGAATGGACTGTGTAAAAATTGGGACTTTGTATGGGCGCTGATGGCCGCGCAGTTGAGCGCCCCACATCGCCATCATCGTAAGACTACGCCCTCTATTTTTTATAGTATTTTGGTTGAGAACATTCTGCTATGAATGACAAAAAAGATAAGACATCATATGTGTACCAACAGTGCTTCTTCGACGATCATTCAGCAAATGCTACCAAATATCAGCATCTTGGTTCATCTGGCCGGTCAGCTGCTCCACAGCTGCACGTCTAAAAAATGGCTCTGAGCACTATGGGACTCAACTGCTGAGGTCATTAGTCCCCTAGAACTTAGAACTAGTTAAACCTAACCAACCTAAGGACATCACAAACATCCATGCCCGAGGCAGGATTCGAACCTGCGACCGTAGCGGTCTTGCGGTTCCAGACTGCAGCGCCTTTAACCGCACGGCCACTTCGGCCGGCAGCTGCTCGTCTACTCGCCTGTACACATCTCCACAGTTGTCATTCACCTCTGTCATCTATGGCCCGTAATGCACTACAGCTGCTTCATCGCCGGTTTTGGGTAGTGCTTTTTGCCGTGCACGGTATACTTTAACCATGGCAGCAAGCAATTCAGCCGTTTCGGTAATGCTTCCACCCTTGACCCAGAAGCCAATGATGAAACTCCCCTGGACGTCAGATAAATCACTCCGTTTCCGCATTATGCCAACGACTGCACTGTTTTCCGCTTTCTACACCCTCCACTGCCAGTGCTCCCACCTGCCGTCTGTGAGTGGTTATTGCACGCTGGCGTCGAACGTAGCCGGTGGTCACATTATTGTCACTGGATCATGTATTTTGGGCATTGCCATGAATAATAGCTGTGGTGCCGTTGAAACCTTATTAGTAATTATTCTGTAAGACGTACAGAAACGTGTATGACATTTCCTAAAATTATTGCTATTGCAAAAGCATTTAAACTAACTTTACCTGGGCATTGCTGGTACTGCTTAATCTAACATAATCTGTAATTCACAATTCGTACCTAACAACTGCCGCTAGTGCACGAAAAAAAAAGAAAAAACGAAAAATCGGATCGCAATGTTTTCTTCGTCACACTGGGCGTTCAAGGCTATGTACGGTATCGCCCTTTTCCTTTGCTCGCCCCTTGCTTCGAATATTTTGGTGTCGTTTTCTTTTCTCACTTTTCTCCTTTTCAGTATCTCACCTTTTTGATACCGCTCTTTCACGTCTGTGTTTCTGTTTATTCGGTTTATCCCTTACCGGCCGCTGTGGCCGAGCGGTTCTAGGCGCTCCAGTCCGGAACCGCGCTTCTGCTACGGTCGCAGGTTCGAATCCTGCCTCGAGCATGGATGTGTGTGATATTGTTAGGTTAGTTAGCTTTAAGTAGTTCTACGTCTAGGGGACTGATGACCTCAGATGTTAAGTCTCATAGTGCTTAGAGCCATCTAAACCATTTTTGTTTATTCCTTCGTCTTCGTGTGTTCTTGGCGGCATCGTTCGAAGTTTAGTTTGTCTCATGGTTATTCACATTTGCTCCATTATATCGTTCCAGACTGGATGCATTCGAAACTGGTGGATTTTGCAGCCTCATCCATTCTGATACCCCCTTGTTATCTTCCATCGATTTTCAGGGGTAAGCCCCTTCCCTCCCTAAGTGCTCTATTTTCACATTCAAATGGCTCTGAGCACTATGGGACTTAACATCTGAGGTCATCAGTCCCCTAGACTTAGAACTACTTAAACCTGAGGACATCACACACATCCATGCCCGAGGCAGGATTCGAACCTGCGACCGTAGCATCAGCGCGATTCCGGACTGAAGTGCCTAGAACCGCTCGGCCACAACTGCCGGCGCTCTATTTTCGTTTTAATAGCTTCGGGTTGCTTCTTGTCTTTTACTTTTTCATTTATTTGCTTCGTACAAATGTTCCATCTCTTCCTTTTCATACTTCTTCTTCAAAGCTCAGAAATTTGATTTCAAACCACGGCCTGTATTTCTTGAATGAGAAGTATCTTCTGGCTCTGATTCTGGAGACGTATAATTCTGCCTGAATATATCTAGATTTCCTGTATTTGTGTACAACATGTCGGATAATGTTACGATGTTTGTCTTGTTCTTCTTCGAATCTGGTGTTTCTTCTTTAATTAGAGCTTGTGATATTGCAAATACCATTTTTGAGACGGCATCTGCTCTCTTCCTCAGGGTCATAGCCGTCTTCTACATCTACATCTGCCACTACTTCGAATAATGTTGCAAGGTCGCTTAACGGCTCAGCATTAGAAGCACTTGATAGCTTTAAAACCACATTTTCAGTACTCCTGGATCATCTTCTTTGATATCTTCTTCGTCTTTCTCTTCATTAAACGTAACATCCCCATCTGACTGTACTCTGTTACCGCCCACGACATTGTCCTCTGCCTGACCTACTGAATCTTGTTGTATCGCCTTTATAACTAACTAATTCTTGAAGTCTATCTCTCTGATCGTATATCATTTTTGTGTTATGTTTGCCGGTTTTTATAAATCTTATTGACACAATTTATGCCTCTCTATTAGGTCCAGGGTGGAGTCAAGGTGAAACTAATCTTGTTCCCATTTCTCTATTCTCTTTGCACCAGGACGTACACATTTCCTCTTCTACTATCGGCATGTAGTATTGTCTCTCGCTCATAGTTATCTTTATACCTTGTTTTGTCCGCCAGTGGCTTTCTCTTCTGATCGCCTGGACGAAAGTCTGCTCTCATATTCTTGTTGTATGCCCTGCAATCTCGCAAATTAACCCTTGCATAGCCACCCCTGATTTCTCGGGTTCATTATGCTTCACTTCAAGCTGGCTACTGTTTCCACACCACTTACACACTGGCCGTTTACCAACGTATTCGTGATTTCGGTAGTATGGGACTCCGTTGTTCCTATTACAAACGTGGACTTCCCGCTACGCTGGGAACTGCAAGACACAGAGTCTCAAAGGCTGCTCTGAAATGTGGCTAGAAAGACGGTTAGCTTCTGCCCATATTCCCAACCGTGAAATAAACAAAAAAATCTCACTCAGCCGAAACCTTGAAATTTCATAGGGGCAGTGGTCGTATTCTCATCAGATCTTGGCTGGAGATTGAACCGCACTCAGAATCAATACCGTCATTGATGGATGACTTGGAGCTTTTCCAGAACCTGAGGGAGAAGTTAGAATTTCAGTTTAGACAAACTCAGCCTCCTGCCTTCTCGGGCCTTGCTGGCCGTACACGCGTAGCTGTGTCCAGTACCCTATTAACTGCTGGCGCGAATGCAGCGTAGTATTGGAAGTTTGTTTGGTGAGATCCAACCAGCAATCCTTTTCCGTTGAATAGCTCACAGAGCGCAGTATTTGTTAACTTTCCGGACTTAGTGGTTTCAGTAATCGATGACCACGCTTAGTTCTTTGATTTGCAGGATGCACTTTGCATCTGTGAACAATGTTTGTTCTTTCAAGTTCACTTTTCACTAGCACTTTCTGATTTTCTCTTCACTTGGCCATTGACAATATTCATTACGCGATTCTAAAGCAGGTACCAAGATCGAAATTAAACATAACGGTTCTCTACCTTGGTATTCATTGCTTTCTTGTTGGAGGTATTCTCACTTGAACGCTCATGAAGGGAAATCGATAGCATCTTTATAAGCGTGCAGTTTCATGTAATAGTTAGATATCTACTTTAACTAAAACGTGCTATCATGTGGTGATTGACCTGTATTTTTCGTGCATAACAATCAATGTTTAAAGGTGGGCTTACCTCTGTTAAATTCAGATTTGATAATACATTATCCGTTGCGCAACTTGTTTCACTAACTTCCAAAAGAAAATTAGCGTCGTTGCCTAAGGAGTTACACATCGCTTTCTAGTCACGGGGGTTTTAATTTTGCGTCTCAAGGATATACACTTCTGACAACTACAACCACTACACCTCTCACAGTATGGACAAAAACAAGAAAACATAACCAGTAAATATGAGGTGTAAAATGCATACCTTAAGAACCATGAGCCCTTGTTCGTCTTCGACAGTGTGAAACACATCTCTTCAACCGCAAACTCTTTGATTTCTTTATTGTTGGGAACGGTAATATAGACGATAACAAGAAAAAAAATTGAGGGGTTGTTACGGTATGAGAAGTGGCAAATTTTCCTCAATAAATAATTTTCCTGAGTCCTTGTATAAAGAAGATTCTTTGTTTTCCAAAGTTTATTTTGATCCTTATTCGAGGAATGCTGCCACAGGATGGTAGGTTCGCATCTGTTCTGTACAGAGGAAGTTGAATAATTTTTTATTTCCCCCATCTGAGTTGCACAGATATAAAACCCAGCTGTAGCGTTTATAGGTTTCGGTCTGACACGCCCATTTTCAAACCACAGACCTAAAATACACTACTGGCCATTAAAATTGCTACACCAAGGAGAAATGCAGATGATAAATGGGTACCCATTGGACAAATATATTATACTAGAACTGACAAGTGATTACATTTTCACTCAATTTGGGTGCATAGATCCTGAGAAATCAGTACCCAGAACAACCACATCTGGCTGTAATAACGGCCTTGATACGCCTGGGCATTGAGTCAAACAGAGCTTGGATGGCGTGTACAGGTACAGCTGCCCATGCAGCTTCAACACGATACCACCTCTCATCAAGAGTAGTGACTGGCGTATTGTGACGAGCCAATTGCTCGGCCACCATTGACCAGACGTTTTCAATTAGTGAGAGATCTGGAGAACGTGCTGACCAGGGCAGCAGTCGAAAATTTTCTGTATCCAGATAGGCCCGTACAGGACCTGCAACATGCGATCGTGCATTATCCTGCTGAAATGTATGGTTTTTCAGGGATCGAATGAAGGGTAGAGCCACGGGTCGCAACGCATCTGAAATGTAACGTCAAGGTTCAAAGTGCTGTCATAGCGAACAAGAGGTGACCGAGACGTGTTACCAATGGCACCCCATACCATCACGCCGGGTGATATGCCAGTATGGCGATGACGAATACACGCTTCCAATGTGCGTTCACCGCGATGTCGCCAAAGACGGATGCGAGCATCATGATGCTGTAAATAGAACCTGGATTCATCCGAAAAAATGTTGTTTTGTCATTCATGCATCCAGGTTCGTCGTTGAGTACACCATCGCAAGCGCTCCTGTCTGTGATGCAGCGTCAAGGGTAACCGCAGCCATGGTCTCCGAGCTGATAGTCCGTGCTGCTGCAAACGTCGTCGAACTGTTCGTGCAGATGGTTGTTGTCTTGCAAACGTCCCCATCTGTTGTGTCAGGGATCGAGACGGGGCTGCACGATCCGTTACAGCCATGCGCATAAGATGCCTGTCATCTCGACTGCTAGTGAGACGAGGCCGTTGGGATCCAGCACGGCGTTCCGTATTACCCTCCTGAACCCACCGATTCCATATTCTGCTAACAGTCATTGGATCTCGACGAACGCGAGCAGCAACGTCGCGATACGATAAACCGCAATCGCGATAGGCTACAATCCGACCTTTATCAAAGTCGAAAACGTGATGGTACGCATTTCTCCTCCTTACACGAGGCATCACAACAACGTTTCACGAGGCAACGCCGGTCAACTGTTGTTTGTGTATGAGAAATCGGTTGGAAACTTTTCTCATGCCAGCACGTTGTAGGTGTCACCACCGGCGCCAACCTTGTGTGAATGCTCTGAAAAGCTAATCATTTGCATATCACAGAATCCTCTTCCGGTCGGTTAAATTTCGCGTCTGTAGCACGTCATCTTCGTGGTGTAGCAATTTTAATGGCCAGTAGTGTAACGAAGTATATATCTTAAAATAATGCATACATATCGTATGTACAGTAATAAGCCAAAACTGTATGACCACTGCCCAACGCGGCTTTGGATGCCGCTTGGTGGCTTTGCGGGCACGTGTGGAGATAAAACAGTATGTAAGCGGAGGAGGCATGGATGAGAAATCACTCTAGAGAAGATATGGCTACAGATGCGGAAATCCATTGAGATAAGCGACTTTGACAAACGGCAGATGACATATAAGCAGAGCTTGTGCACGAATATATCGGAAACGGCAAAGCTGGTCGAATGGTCCCGTGCTACTGTCGTGAACGTCTGTGGAAAGTGAAGTACGTGAAACTGCCACTGGGTGCTAAGTGGTTGGACGCCCACGACTCTTCACTACGATAGATGGTGATCTGTGACATCTCTGCCGAAAGAGCACAATGATGGTGCACAAGTGTTTCGGACTACACCGTGCATTGTACATTGTTGAACATGGAGGTCTACAGCAAGCCATTACTACATCGTCAATTACTATTGCGAATTTATAAGAATGGAATCGTTACAAATGAATGGTAAAAATTCCAGCGGAGTAATGATGCAGGTCAAACTGGAAACCAAGTTTTCAGTGAAATGAGAATTATTAAAACAGTGTAAAACACACTGCGAACCGTGGCCTTATGAACTGATATACGGTAGCTGTAGAACTACGAGTATGTAGAGATAAGATTTTCAAAATGTGCGAATTCCAGAAGCATCTTCCCTATACTGAGTAAATCGAGACGTTTCCCACAATGTGACTTTCTGTACAGATGTAGCCAACACAACTTTACTCGATATCCATTAAAGAAAATGATGTATAAGATTGTCCACCAAGCCGAAACGTACGTTTCAAGAAAGTGGTTTGCCTCTCTTGCAGTGAATCATAAAGGGTAAACAATACAAAAATAGCTCCTGAAACTGCTAGTCAAACACCGACGGTAACATTGTGCTACGGTTGTTCGGCCAACTTCTGAGAATTTTATGATTCATAATGCCACCCGTTTTGTGAGTTGCAAACTCAGTTATGTCAGTCTTAAATTTGACAGTCTGTGTTGGCTCCGGTAGAGAAGGCTGTACAAGATATGTCAACATCTGAAAGCATGACTACTCTCCAAATAACAACTGATTTGTCACAAATATTGATGTGAGACCTTCTTCTTTAATAGTTCCTTAGACGATTTTTACAAGGACAACACTTTCTCAGCATAATCGCAGTACAGGTGCTTCTCATCATTTCTAAATTTACAAAACACAGTCCTGAATATTGAATATACATTGTCCAAATGCGGATGAGACCACAAAAGTCTTGACGGCAGAGTCTGTAACTGCCTACTGCCTTATGAAGCCTAACATAAATTTGACGGTAGCATGTACAACAGACGAAGGTATCAGACACTACAAGATAACAACGGTAGCTGCGAAGTTATTTCCGTCTGTAGCGATAGCACTAGTAAGATCTGACACCGAAGAACTAGAACAGAGGAGAAATAAAAACGCATGGGAAAGTACTTGTCCAAAAATGTGGAACTGAAAAACTAGAGCGTAAACCAAGAGGAAGATTGTACTGGAGCTGAGGACAACGTCTGAATATATATTACTTAAAATGGCAAGAATTACAGAGTATGTAAACGGTATGGACTTCAGAATGAAATTTTACTCTGCATCTGAGTGTAGGCAGATATAAAACTACCTAGCAGATTAAATCATGTGCCAAGATCCTGTGTTCCTTGCTTCGCCTTTGCCCTCCAAAGACAAAGGCCACAGTCCAACAAACAGTTATAGTCTTTAGTAAGGAAGGAAGGATACTGACTTGTCTAGAATAAATAGAAGAGTATGGAAGATAGCGAGTAGGACGAGAAAAAGACACACAAATTAATATGCCAGAGAAAGCTACGTGAGCGGTTGGAAGGTCACCACTGAGGCGGACAAGATGAGGAGAGAGGACACTGAAGTTCTAAGAAGAACAGGACAGAAGCAGATGAGTATGTAGATGTTCTAGAAAGAGGTTAAGAAAACCCCCTCCTTGAAGGAGCCACCTATGATCGTACAGAAGACGAAACCAAAGAGCAGTAAGTAGAAGAAAAAAGAAGAAGATGATGAAGAATAGCATCTACGTACAAAACTCGCACAAATGTTTCCAAAGCCCACTACCTGATGAAAAATGATAGCATACTAATACTGGAAATTAAAGCAATACACCGAAACATGAATATTCCAGGCTTGAGCCTCTCTTGAATCTTCAAGTTTAACAGAATGACAGAATAACGTTAAAGCAGCAAAACTGTAGCTCACATCGTACCCTCATAACACAAAATTCTGCATGGTTAATACTTATGGAATAAACTTTCAGTAAATGATAAAATGCTAGTTACAAGCTGAAGCTACATGTGAGTCTACCTCATGGCCAGGAAAATTACAAACATCTGACAGTAAATAATTAAAAAATGATAGAAGATATTACTCGTCTCATTGATGATACTCAGAAAATGTGTGTGAAACATACAAAAATATAATTTAAATACAAGTCGCACATGAGAATTCACATTATACAAATGAATATAACTCCAAAATCGTATTCGTTTCCTATACATCACCTTAATGCTGCTGTAAATGATGTAAATTTAATAAATTTATGAATGTATTTTTGCTTCTGCTCAGTAATGTTTCGGCAAAATTGTGCAATAATTTGTCCCTGCAAATTCAGTACAGAATTTCTCATAACTTCTCTTGGTGAGCAGTGCATGCCAAAACGTTATATAAGGTGCAGTAAAACAGCTTTACATTGGAGCTCACACTGCAGTCTGTAGGACTTTAAAAAAGTGTGGTGTATAGTTACAAATAAAACATTCTTTTTAGCTTGAAGTACCTGGAATAAAAATAAAAAAGAAGAAGTGAATGTTACATCAGTAGCACTTTGAAATAACCTTAAAGCCTGTTTTATTTTGCTTTCATTGATAGTTTTTGCGTGCATTGAGATGCACCGGTCGTCAGCGTTGTGTTCTTTTTTTCCTTCACCTTGTAGTTACTCTGTGAGCTTGGCTAGCGCTCATAATTGAAAAGAAAATAGAGGAAGATACGCTAGTTACTTAACATAGCTGTGTCTGTTGCCCGAGAACAGTACAAGCATTTTCAGCAAGTGGAACGCTAATTGAAATAAAATGTTAATTATGTGAATTATGCTGCCTTTAACGCGTTAAATGAGATGCACCGATAGTTTTATTGTTGACTCACAGGAAAGAATGACAACGCACTGAACAAGACAGCCGTAACCTTGGTTAAAGTTTCTTTCTAAATACGTTACGAAGTCAGCCTCGCTCATATATTTCTTCGTGTCACATGTTTTTCAGTATTTGCGATCAGTATGCCAGATGTCGACTGATATTCACGAAGAAAAATGTTCGTCCTTGAAAACTGAAGCAAATTTACACAAATATTGTTACAGTCATCCGGTATGCTTTCTGAGGCTCTCACGTTGTTTTCTAAGACAAAACCGCTGCAAATGAAGTCAAATTTTCCGCTCCCGAACGAACGTCGCGAATGGACGCGTAAATGCTAGCCAGGGGGAACGAGGAGCGAGGCCACCGGAAAGGCTACAGCGGTTAAAAAGTTCGTCCTTGTAAAACGTGTCACGCACATTGCAGAAATGACGTCCGTGACAGACTTAATCTACTCCTCACAATGGAGCACAGCTGACAACAAGACTCCCAATATACTCACTATGTCAGCATCGTCTTTTAAAGCAGGAAAATTCGTGAATGAAAAATAAACTTCAAGCTTTGTACATTGTTTATGGGCTCTGAATTTGGTGAATTCATCTTACCAGTGTTTGTTCTTAATGTCTTATTTAGTTGCTGCGACGAATAGTTACTTACTCTTCTTGCCTACAGGAAACTATCGACATTGGAGTATGGTGAGAAGTATAGAGCGATTTGAACTAGATTTTCACTTGGTGTTGCGAACGACAACTCTCTTTAAATGTTGATAAATGCAACATTATGACCACAATAAAGTGAAAACAAAACAATGGTATCCTAGTAAGTGGTTCGTAGTGAACACCTGTAGCATGCTACACCTTACAAATATATAGGCTTACTTCTAAGAAGTGATAAATGAAATTGGAGAAAACGTGAAATATATGGTAGGGAAAGCCATTGAAATACAGATTTGTTCGAAGGGTTAGAGGAAAGTTCAGAGCATTCGATTTTATTGCTTTTTCACGTGTTTGCAATGAACATACAAAAGAGCACAGACTGTAGTGTATAACTTTAGTAGGTGTAAACCATAGGTGGGTCTCACCAGATTCTCTGCTCAGTTAACAGAACAAAAAGCCACCCCGCCCTACAGCGTTATTATGATTTGGGTGTACAGAGGAATGTATAGTACTAGAGACCACGAATCATGGAAGCGCTGTATTCTGTTGTTCTGATGGTACCCTTAGGTTCAAGTGCTCATCACAATGAATGTGATTACAGACATAGGAACATTTAGACAAACGTACGATGGAAACCGATAACTGTAGTCCATAGGTATGTACAGGCAGGCTTTGCAAGTCTTTAGTATAGGATGTTAGTTGAGTATAACGGTCACTCACACAGTACTTGCTGTACGCTTGTTCATCCGAATCTACCGGCTGGAATTCTTCTCGATACGGAACCCTTCTCGGTCTGGAACTCTGCTCTGTGTGGAAACATCTTACCTGACGTTTGAGAGCTGTATATACGGCATCTAGGGGTGTTTGCCTACAGTTGGCATGTGACTGCGTCGCTTTCTGCCTCCACTTCAGTGAGAGTGAAATCAGCAGTTTCCCATTGCGGTGATCTAAGCAACCTGGAACTAACTAACTCTGGATTCCAACTGTACCTTACGAGGAGCTAATCATTTCCTTGTCTTCTTTTACTCACGGCTTGTTGCTACGATGATCAAATGCACGTGAAGTGTAACTTACGTGTTGACTTACCAAATAATTATTGAATCAAATAACAGTCATGACAATTTTACTGTTACAAAGGTAATACTAAAACAAGTCAGATCAGAGAGGTCTCCAGATACGATTTTTTTTTTTTGCTCAACACTTTGAGAACTTGACTATGGCAATAATATCGGAGGATAGTACAAGGAGAACAAAGAACCCATTGTGGAGACTTTGCTAATTATGAGTAGCATTTTTTCTGTTATCTTTTTAAATCATTGTAATGCAGGAATATTATACATATCTTGGCCAGTTTAAGCGTTTGTAAAACAGTAAAATGTTAAACTGAAGTATACACAATTTTTGATATGTTTTTCTATATTATTGTTGTTATTAACATGTTTGTTTTTGAATACAATAATTCAGTTTCATGTAATTTTTGTAATAATTATATTAAATGGAACTACTACACAAGAGGGAGAGAGAGTGATACATTGATAGTGGGTGAGTCTAACAGGGAGTCTGCGAGAGCGAGTTCATGTGAATGCAACTTTGAAACTTAGTACCATAATAAAGCTCTCCTTCGATAAAATCTCTGAAAGCAATCCAAATTATTTCCAACGTACCCTAATTTCAACTGAGTTTATAAAGAATGTTTCTGTGTGATAAATTTAGTTCTGTAGTCACTAAATTGAATATCTAACTTCTCTTTGTTAGCCACATCATTTCCCTACCACTACTGGAAACTGAAGTAAGTTGGATCAAAATTTGAAGTTTTCTTAAGAACTGAGACTTGAATGATTAATGAGAATCTGAAAAAAATTGGATGGTATCGTACATTTATGATATTTCAGATGCGACTGACATAATAGTTTAGCAGGACACCGTTACCAACATACAAATTTTAAAATTGTGAACCGCTTTACCTCACTACTTCGGGTAAAGTTGATCATCTAAATATTTTCGTATTTAAACCACTTCACCCAGTTCAAGATGGAAAGTGAAACACTGTAAGAATTTAAAAAAATAATGGTATATATTTAAATGAAAAATACCTTCAACATTACAATTACAATTGAAAATACAGTTAAATAACAAATATTTTTAAGAACTTAAACTGAAAACCAATAACAATCATATATGTTATTTCTCAAGTCAACATTTCTTTTTCTCAACACATAGTAATCGTACAGGAATGAATGACTTATCTTTATAAAGGTTTTTTAACCGGCTTTTGACACTTCATACAGATTTTGCGTTAAAGCTTCAAGTTTATGGAAAATTTTAACATAAAAGAGACTTTTAACTTTCATAGGCAGAAGAGACATCATGGATGCCAAGCTTCATACCTACAGTAATACGGAGTTAGCTTCTTAATCAATGATAACAGACAATCTTTTCCTGTTATCTTATTCCAAATACCATTTCATTTGTTTGAAAGTACTCATTGACTGGATAATTTTTAAACAGAATTCCCACAGATAACAAATGTCACCACCACGATACTCCGTTATCTCTACCCGTTGTACAGGTTGACTTTTCTAAAAGAATATACTTCCAGAAATGACACATTCATCATCGTCGTCTTGAATTGTGATTTACGGCCTAACGTTCTTATTGTAGTGAAAATGTTTGTTGAGTTAAAATTATAGATTAAGCAGCCCTACTGACAGACTCTGATCTCTGCCTGTCGTAAAACCAAGAACAAACATTCCAAAGGGAAAACTTGTTTTTGGTCACATGGAGATGTACATACCGGGATGTATCATAAATTCATGATTTTTATTTCACATCATTCGATTCATTATTAAAGATGTTTTCTCTTCATTCACGCAACTACTCTTATCCCAACGACTACACTTATTCCAAATACTGTCATTATTTGAAACCATAAAAATGCAAAAGTTTCCCACGGGTTTTCTGGTAATGTTATTATGTCATGTATGTCAACTATATCAACTGCACATTGTTCACATTAATGTCTGCGACATTATATAGCCTCCTCCCCAAATCTTTCACCGTTATCTTACAAATATGTGTAATATGGAAACTGTTTGAATGTCAACAGCATCAATACATACAAAATGTATCCGCAACTTGCCACCTTTTTCCTTAAAAACTGATTACAGCACTGTCTTTATCTGCCTATGTGGCATCTATTTATATTGTCAGTATTGAATGAAACGAGGAAATGATACCCCTTGTCGTAATGAACTTCAGAAGCTTTTCGTAAAGTCATTTCAATGATCTTAACACTTCTCGTTAAGTCACGCAAATAACCTTCATTGTTATCTATTTTTTCCTCTGCTGCAAGCTTTATCTATTTTCAGGACCTGATCCACTTTACTCCCGAAATTACAAATATGTCATGTTTGGCAGAATAATGAAAAGAAAAACTACGGTAAAAAAGTGAGTTTCACTTGCATTACATTTACTGTATTTCTTTGATACACTTCAGCTGAAAAATAGATGTAGCTTCGCACATGCGGCCGCTGCAACAATTTGCTTTCATTGAAATCACTAAGCTTTAAAGACACCCTTGACGATAAATTCTGATCGCTGCCATAGTTTTAATTTCTCGTGTTGCTTAAGACACAGATAGCAAACGTACAGGTCACAGCTTTCTAAATGTGTGTCAGGTTTTGTTTTTCTCCCTCCTGTCACCCAGACGGTAGTAATTAAGTACAATAATGCGTCTTTAGTCCGCTTTACCCAATTCCATGCGCTATACACAATTTTATCCGGTACCGTTACCCGACTTTGTGTCTTTTTGCTTCCGTTTGCCATCATATGTACCTTAAATGTCTTTTTGGAGATATGCTCCGGGAAATTGAGTGATGTAAAATAATTTTACATATTTAAATGTTGCATTTGGTAAAATTTGTGTCGGTAGTGATGTCGGCCATTAGCTTTCTGGCTCTAATCAGTCAGTATAAAGAATAAAGTAGGTTGTTTCTGATTGATGCAAGGTCTAAATGTAGCTGGAATTTTAAATCTGACAGATGTACAGTGACAGAAAGCCTTCTGCAAATCGCCATATTACAATATTCTTAAGTCATAAGTGATCTTACTTAAGTTTGCAACTGTCTTTGGGCAATAGGACGATTTGTTTCGCTTGCTTTTACAAAAGCATTCATGAGAGTTTTGTAATTTATATTTTTTAAGGGTGTAGCCTCTCTCCGATGTTATTCAATCTGTATATTGAGCAAGCAGTAAAGGAAACGAAAGAAAAATGTGGAGCAGGTATTAAAATCCATGGAGAAGAAATAAAAATTTTAAGGTTCGCCGATGACATAAAAATTCTGTCAGAGACAGCAAAGGATTTGGAAGAGCAGTTGAACGAAATGGACAGTGTCTTGAAAGGAGGATATAAGATGAACATCAACAAAAGCAAAACGACGATAATGGAATGTAGTCGAGTTAACTCCGGTGATGCTGAGGGAATTAGATTAGGAAATGAGACACTTAAAGTAGTAAAGGAGTTTTGCTATTTGGGGAGCAAAATAACTGATGATGGTCGAAGTAGAGAGGATATAAAATGTAGAGTGGCAATGGCAAGGAAAGCGTTTCTGAAGAAGAGAAATTTAACATCGAATATAGATTTAAGTGTCAGGAAGTCGTTTCTGAAAGTATTTGCATGGAGTGTAGCCATGTATGGAAGTGAATCACGGACGATAAGTAGTTTAGACAAGAAGAGAATAGAAGCTTTTGAAATGTGGTGCTACAGAAGAATGCTGAAGATCAGATGGGTAGATCACATAACTAGTGAGGAGGTACTGAACAGAATTGGGGAGAAGAGGAATTTGTGGCTCGACTTGACTACAAGAAGGGATCGGTTGGTAGGAATTGTTCTGAGGCATCAAGGGATCACAACTTTAGTATTGGAGGGCAGCGTGGAGGGTAAAAATCGTAGAGGGAGCCCAAGAGATGAATACACTAAGCAGATTCAGAAGGATGTAGGCTGCAGTAGTTACTGGGAGATGAAGCAGCTTGCACAGGATAGAGTAGCATGGAGAGCTGCATCAAACCAGTCTCAGGAGTGAAGAGCACAACAACAACAGGGGTTTTGTTTACGAAATGCGAACGTGACTTTTACAGTAACTCTGGTGTCAAAACGTAGTTTTTCCTCCTCTCAAGTCATTAAATGTCGCTTCATTACGTTTCTGGGTATTACTGTTAAAGCACACTCACAATAAAAATTCTGTAGTTTAATCTCACCAGAGCCAGTTTCGTTGCATCAGTCTCGTTTAGATAATAACTGGCGACGTGCCCATGTGGTGAAACGAATAAACAAACGAATGTGTACAACGGTTCTGTCCAGCATGTTCGCTTCAGCGGGAAATGTCATCCCGTTGCGCAGGTCCTTTACGAGTGTCGTCCGCAGTCGCTGGAGCTTCAGCTGGCCGGCACTTGTCTCCGCTCGACGCGCAGCTCTATCCCGCCCTCCGGCGTCAGCAGGAGGTTGTTCGGGGCCATCCGGAGCTTGGATGGCTTGTCACCAGCTGGCAGGAAGCTAAACTTCGACAGCAGGTGTACCATCGCCAGCTTCACTTGCACCAATCCGAAACGCATGCCTGCAATAAAATAAGCGTAGCTTCAATTCTTATAATTTGTGAGTCTCAAAATTAGCTTCCCTTTTTCTCAAAGTAATGCTACACAATTGTCTCCTTCGACTAGTGGGATGCTACGACAAATTTATTTCACATTTCATTTCGTGTTCGTTTATAAATATTTCTACTAGCAATCTAGCCAGCTGCAATCAACACCAATCATGGAGACACTAACATACGTATCTCTAAGTCAAGCGTTGTGTACAATTTCGGAACACTGATAAAATTGCAGAACAAATAAATCGGAATCAGTTATGGTGAAAATCTAATGGCGTTCATCGATTTTAACATACGATCTTCACAAATTATGCTTTTACCAGCAATTGAAGGATTTCCATATCCAGTTAATCGCCAAACCAGATTAAACAGGAAGCACGTGAATCTCTACAACACGAACCAGCACATGCCGCTCCATCGAACATAAAGAAATAGCTACACGAGTTCTAATTCGGTACAAATCCCGAAAGAGTAAGTAAAAAAGAGGTGGTCGAATAACGAGAAAAGCTCTCCTTTCGAAGTAGCGTCAGTTAATCGAAATATTTTGTGCAACTAAAATTGTCGTACTTCACAGTGTTAACGAAACTGCACTTTCCATGCAGGATAAACAAAAGTGAATTCATCAAGCCATAGTGCTATAAGAAATACAAATCATGTGTAGAGAAAAGAACCCGAAAAATTACAAGGACAAAAAAGTAATGAATCATTGTAATACTTATGAAAGCTTGAGACGCCAAATATCACTGCGAGAGTGGTATCTAGCAACAACTAAAATTTTCAATAAATGGCCATTCATTACTGAATGTGGTGAATATAACGACATGGACTAGGACGAATAAACGCGCGTATATGGCTATGCTCAGATAATCTTTAAAAATAACAGTGAACCAGCAGAAGATGGATGTTTGAAATGATGCAGCAACAAACAAGACGCATAAATTATAAACGCGCAGTAACATGCAAAAAGAGAAGAATGAATAGAAAACCTGTCCACTTACACAATCTGAGAATGAAAAACATTACGCAAAGAAAAGAAACACAGTACTTTGTCTGTCATCGTGCGGAAGAAAAGCGGAATGCAGTTTTGAGGAATGTGTTTTGGTCCGTCGTAAAATCAGTCAATATATCAAATTTTTTTGACCAGATGCTCGTTGTTCGTGACGGTATAAACCGAAAGGCCGTAGAATGAACGCCGAAACACTAAATTATTAAAGGTATTTCAAATCTCTCTCTGCAACTTAAGAACTGTAAAGCAGCTATGGACCTTATGGCCATAATGTCTACACAACTGAAGAATAAAATTATATAATCCAAAACTGTTTCACTGAAGAAAATCACAACACAGTTTTTAATTTCAACGTAATATTGATGCGAAAGTTACATAAATAGTAATATGTGAGCCCAGAGTTGGGAAAATAACTGAAATCGATATATACTGGAGAGACCATTGGACTTGAGGTACATTAACGCTTCAATAGAGTCAAAGAAGATTAAAATTTACCGTCGTGTCCACAATGAAGTCATGAAAGATGGAGCACAAGCTCCTGTTGGAGAACGATGAGGAGAAAAATGCACCGTATAGTTCTCAAAGGGCTGTCACGACGTTAGATTCTGTATTGAGTATGAGAAAAAACTTATTCCTATTCTAATAACAGTTCCTTGTTAATAATCGTGTTGATTCGCAAGATCCTTAAATGACGCATAGGTAGAAATATTTCTAGAACCCTCGGAATCACTTTCGCAGTGTGGCCTAGTAAACAAAATATGTTCAGACGATTAGATTTCATGCTTCCTAGGAGATTGAACACAGGAAAAGTGTGAGAACTCCTGCTTTACTCCTAGTCTGCACTTAAATTTCATGGTCTGACATTGTCACTCAGCCATCAGAGCCTAAGCTAATCAAGTTATTCATATCAAGGCCCAAATTTTTAACAATTTTAAAAATATATGAAGAAATTGCCTCAGTATACAGCGTAGTCAGCTCTGCAAGCCGTAACGATTCTTCTTTTTCTGTAATGTTTAATTTCTCGTCTACATATCGTACTGCCATGCACAGTTGATCTTTCCTACTAATGTCAGTCGTTTAATCATCCATATTGAAAACGCTGGTGATCTTCTTACATCATCAACAATCTCGTGTTGTGACACTGAACCACATATATTTATTAAATTCTTTTGATGTTTTTGTGAAGTATTTTAAGTTTTACACTACGATTTTATAAATGATACTCCAACACTTTGTCATCCAAACTTACTCTAAATAAAATTAAATCTCCATGAGTGTCTGTAATCTTGGTGAGCCTTTATCAGAAAAGCATCAAATATTCTTTTTTTTTAAAACTGGTTTGAAAAGAGTGTAATACTTGTATTTCCCTCCCTTCAACTTAGGCGAGTATACTAGCCACGAGTACCTTTCTAGCCCAGTCTTTTAAAAGATATTTTTATAGTTTTTCTCACCAATATCCTTTATGAATTTACGAAACAAACCTCATGTTGACAGTCGAAACTGAAATTGACAGGTTCAAATAATCCCAGTAAGTACCGCCAATAGTAGTGAAACCAACAGACTTAGCACTAATGATGGAAGAATATTGTGGCAGTGAGACGCCTGATGTTTGGCAGTGGAGAGATTCTACTCGACAGATAACGTGAAGTTAGAAGCACATGTTGAAACTAAACAATAAGCTGTTGTGGGATGCACTTCTGAAGGCATTGAACCTTGAAATTTTAATGAATCATGGAAGTTCCTTTTCTGTGTAGCAGAAACACGTTTTTTTCGGAGAAATTCCTGATAGCCATCTCTGTAATAGAAATTTAACTTCAAAATATTTGAGAACAATCCCGTTAAGAGGATGTCTAAAATTCCATTCAAACCGGCTTAAGAATTTAGCGTCTTTCTTATTAGATACAATAATATGCATCATTTATAAAAAATGTATGTTCATCTGGAAAACGGTAAGTATTCGGAACCGATGCGACAAAAGAAAAAACGAAGTAACAATACATAATAACAATTGCGTTTTTAAGGGTATTTACACTTTTCACCTGTTTATTTTCTCTTATTTAGAAGTGATTTACGGTGCTGGCACTAAATTAAGTGAAGATCACATATAGGACACTTCAGACATATACTAAAAAGGACACGGTTTTGACATGTTAACGGTGATCATACGCGTTGTCGTGCTGTGCTGTCTTGTTGGCTAGTATGGGATTGCGGAGGGTGGATGACTCGTCAATGACGTTGCGTTTGCATGCTCTTTCTTGCTGTACACTGCGCCTTGAGATCGCTTTAACTCATACAGGTGTGTCATTGGTATAGGTGCAGGCATGTTTAGATAAGGTACCTTAATATATATTATACCCACACTTGCCCCAGGATGGGCACTCTCGACGCCATATGCAAAATGTTAATTCACTCTTTTCACAAAGAAATGATATGGAATTCCGCAAATACGCGAATTACACATATTTGAGATGAAAAGATTAGGATATCATTCAGCGAAATAAGTTACAGCTGCCGAGTATAATAAAGTGATACAAATAGAAATGACGACATACATTCAGTGTGGCGAGAAAAGCAAAGGACACACAGATTTGTCGGAAACCACCCAAGTAATCATTATCCGCTAGCTACATTTCTGAATGGAGCGCGAAGGAACCCTAATACATTGCGGAACAGGAAGCAGTCCCTGAGTGGCAACAGGAATTCCCAAGCGTCACACCTATAAACTAAAATATTAGACTCTTATTGACTCACCTACAAAACTCTCTGTTGACAAATTTTGGAGACCTTTTTGTGAATCTGGCACCTATCTAAGTAATACACTACTGGCCATTAAAATTGCTATACCAAGAAGAAATGCAGATGATAAACGGGTACTCATCAGACAAATATATTATACTAGGATTGAGATGTAATTACATTTTCACTCAATTTGGGTGCATAGATCATGAGAAATCAGTACCCAGAACAACCACCTCTGGCCGTAATAATGGCTTTGATACTCCTGGTCATTGAGTCAAACAGAGCTTGGATGGCGTGTACAGGTACAGTTGCCACGCAACTTCAACACGATACCACAGTTCATCAAAAATAGTGACTGGCGTATTGTGACGAGCCAGTTGCTCGGCCACCATTGACCAGACGTTTTCAATTGGTGAGAGATCTGGAGAATGTGCTGGCCAGGGCAGCAGTCGAACATTTTCTGTATCCAGAAAGGCCCGTACAGGACCTACAACATGCGGTCGTGCATTATCCTGCTGAAATGTAGGGTTTCGCAAAGATCGAATGAAGGGTAGAGCCACGGGTCGTAACACACCTGAAATGTAACGTCCACTGTTCAAAGTGCCGTCAATGCGAACAAGAGGTGACCGAGACGTGTAACCAATGGCACCCCATACCATCACGCCGGGTGATACGCCAGTATGGCGATGGCGAATACACGCTTCCCATGTGTGTTCACCGTGATGTCGCCAAACACGGATGCGACCATCATGATGCTGTTAACAGAACCTGGATTCATCCGAAAAAATGACGTTTTGCCATACGTGCACCCGGTTCGTCGTTGAGTACACCATCGCAGGCGCTCCTGTCTGTGATGCAGCGTCAAGGGTAACCGCAGCCATGATCTCCGAGCTGATAGTCCATGCTGCTGCAAACGTCGTTGAACTGTTCGCGCAGATGGTTGTTGTCTTGTAAACATCCCCATCTGTTGACTAGTGGATCGAGACGTGGCTGCACGATCCGTTACAGCCATGCGGATAAGATGCCTGTCATCTCGACTGCTAGGGATACGAGGCCGTTGGGATCCAGAACGGCGTTCCGTATTACCCTCCTGAACCCACCGATTCCATATTCTTGTAACAGCCGTTGGATCTCGACCAATACGAGCAACAATGTCGCGATACGATAACCCGCAATCGCGATAGGCTACAATCTGTCCTTTATCAAAGTCGGAGACGTGCTGGTACGCATTTCTCCTCCTTACACGAGGCATCACAACATCGTTTCACCAGGCAACGCCGGTCAACTGCTGTTTGCGTATGAGAAATCGGTTGGAAACTTTCCTCATGTCAGCACGTTGTAGGTGTCGCCACCGACGCCAACCTTGTGTGAATGCTCTGAAAAGCTTATCATTTGCATATCACAGAATCTTCTTCCTGTCCGTTAAATTTCGCGTCTGTAGCACGTCATCTTCGTGGTGTAGCAATTTTAGTGGCCAGTAGTGTATTATGGCAGAGATGGAAATTTAAGGACTAAATAAGCTTTCCGTATCGGATTTGCTTACCTATAGCGAGAGCGTCAAAAAAATGCTCAGACTCCTAAGGGAGGTGTTAAAAGGAAGATTTTTTGCATCTCAGATAGCTCCTTCCTTGAGATTACGATAACCCACGTTTGTTTATTCCAGAGTTCCTCTCACTTTAAAGATCATGGCGGTAAAATTTTAAAAAAATCAATTTTAAAGAAGAGTACCAAATGGTTCAATTGGCTCTGAGCACTATGGGACTTAACATCTGTGGTCATCAGTCCCCTAGAACTTAGAACTACTTAAACCAAAGGACATCACACACATCCATGCCCGAGGCAGGATTCGAATCTGCGACCGTAGCGGTCGCGCGGTTCCGGACTGAGCGCATAGAACCGCTAGATCACCGCGGCCGGCAAAGAAGAGTACCAGCAGTCGTTTTTACTGCATGTTATCCGTGAGTGCGAGGGGAAAGGAGGCCGGGGGTGGTAGGGGGATGGCAGGGAGACGACTCTAATATACTTTCCTTCCTCCAAAGGCGATGTTTCGAGGAGTCAATGATCTACTGATCTTCACATACATACAGATGCCGGTATAAATGACTCGTGAGTCGCGAGTTTGAATGAAGGTGTGAACGAAAGAGGGAGAATGGTATAAAGAAGGAACTGAGCAACATGGGTAATCTGTCAGTAATAAATAATAAACGGGAAGCGACTCACCAATGCAGATACGTGGCCCCTCACCGAAGGGCAGATAGCAGAAGGGGTGCCTGGAAGCCTTCTGCTCCTCAGAGAAGTGCTCTGGGTCGAACTGGTCAGGATTTCGGAAATACTTGGGATCATGATGAAGGCCCAAGACTGGAATGACGACCTTAGTTCCTTTCTCCAGAACACAGTCATAGCCTGGCAGTTTGTAATCCTGCACCACCTCGCGGTTCAGAGCGGCAACCGGAGGGTATACGCGAAGAGTTTCTGAAAAAAAGCGCACATATTAAGCCACTAAACTAAAAGTACTCTACTTTATCTCACTCTCTGCTATAACACTTGTCACATCGATGTAAAATTATTTATCTCTTTAATAAATGCACTTCATCATGAAGCAAATTTGGAACAAATAGATCAAATGTTATTTGATTTGATGCTTCATAGCGTGATACTGTTGAACTTATTACAAAAGGTATATTATACTTGGGTGTTATTTCTTTGGCAAAATAATAAGGGTAGGTAGAGTGCTTTCTATTTATTTAATCTCATAAGGTTCCACCGTAACCATTTTCATGCCTGCTCCCTAAATAAAAGAGTAATCCATAAATAAAGCCAAGTTTGTGCTGTGGAGCACTGAAGAATCATAATAACAAAGTTTAGAAAGTCAATTTATAGAGCAAGGTTGGTAGCCGAAAAGAAGCTAGGCTACTTTGGTGACATCTCATGTGGCATGCTGTGCAATGCAAAACCAGCCTGCTATTGGCTGAGCCCGGGTGACCTGTTGCTCACCCGTCTGGTGGTGCCGTCTATCGCTGACTCTGTCGCCTCCGAGCCCCTATCAATATCGTCTGCTGGTCAGGATATTACAATCATGATTACTGCTTATAATAAATACAATCAAGATTATTGCTTGAACTTCCTCATATATTTGCTTAAGGATTACCATTTACAGTTTTACACCACACAAGTACTAATACATCTACCTGCTCTTTCCTCTCCTTTCTCTTTCTCAGTGTTAGTCCTTTTACTGGAGTGATTATTCTATATGGTGATTTATGTAGCACTCAAGTGGTTTTTGTGCGCCCAGACATTTTCCATGCTGGTGTATTGTGGTCTCAAAAGGCTGCTAATCCATATTCTGGACATTCTGTCTCAGCAGTACCACGCTAATATGATCGGTGACACTATTATCGGACATATAGGGGAAACCCGATCCTCACCGAAAAATATCGGTGGTTGATTGGAGATATATTTTGGTATGAAGAACCTCTGCTCTCCAGTGGCTCATTAGAAAGTAATTATGAGTAATTCTGATTTACTTGGTTACTTATCCACAGTTGCCTTTGTATCTGGGAAAATCGTGCGATATGCAATCACGAAAAAGTACAACACAAAACACAGAAAAATGCAAGAAGCTTCAAGCAGATGCAGAAGCACTGTGACGTAGTTGCCACCTCTGTAGGAACAGTTCGGCATTGGGTTGTTCTGGCACTCTTTCTCTGATTATAGCGAACCGCTACCCGAGTGGCATAAAGGCTACCTCTTCATCGGTAAACCTGTGTATAACTGGTGACGTACAACTAATACAGGCGGGAAAACAAATCCGAAACAGAACTGAGCAAAACTGGATGCAAGTTTGAGGGCGAAGAGTGAAATGAACGCTACAGTTCTCAATAGCAAGTACTGTCAGAAACTGCCTTCTGCTTTTTTTTTTTTTTTTTTTTTCAGAAACGAAATATAGTGCATAATGTCGAGAATTTCACTGCTGTGCAGATATTTTCAGTGCAGTACAAAGATAAATGGTGGTAACATATCAAGTGAAAAGCAATTATTCGAATGAGCTAACCAGGAACACCAAAATATTAAAAAAGTATCCCTGAACAATCTCCGATATGTTTTCGATGGATTGCCAATAGTTGGAAGATTCTTAATTGAAACACAGTTCAGAAGATTGTTACACATCACAATGCTTTAAGGGGGCTCATTTCGACTTTTCTGTTTAGGTTATGGATTTGTATGAAGAGAGCAGGTGGCTTGCACGGCGGCTGTTGTAATTTCACACGTAGAGTATGAAGAATTTAAGCCTTTCCAGAAAAGAACGTGCAATATGGAAAATATTTTGGATCAAAGAGGCTATTTCTCTACTTCAGAAAACGCCTTACGGAATAACACTTGTAGACAATGAGAAAACAGAAGAACAGGAAAATGCAAGCAGAACTAAGCCACGAATGTGGCAACTTGCTACAAACTGCAATTCACGCTTGGTTCAGGGTTTATACAACCACTGTTGGGTTATTTTTCGAATGTTACACTCTGGAATAGCATGTGAGAAAAACGAAAATCTAAATCGTTCGCTACGAGCTCTGATTTATTTTTACTGACATGGCCATCCCTCCAATGTAGGGGGTGTAAATAAAATATTCTGGCATTCGGAGGAGAAAACTGCTAATTGAAATTTAGTGAAAAGGTCTCGCCGCAACGAAAAATGTCATTATTGCGGTGACTGCCACCATAACTCGGCTACCACATTCGTTACGCACACTCTCCTATTTAGCGATTGTACGAAACCAACAGCCCTTCTTTTAACTTCTGCTATGTCCTCCGTCAGTTATCTGGCAGAGGATCCCACTCCGCGCAGCAGTACGAGAAAGGACAAGCATAATCTAGGTAATATCTTCAGTAAATGTGTTGCATCTTCTATGTGTTCCGCCGATAAAATATAGTCTTTGGTTCGCCTTCCCCGCAACATTTTCTATGTGGTGGTTACATTTTAAGTTATTCGTAATTTAGGTGTGGAGTTGAATCCACGGTCTTTAAATTTGTCTTTATCGTCTAACTAAAATGTAACGGAATGTCTCCATTTTTCATGCGGATGACTTCACACTTTTTATTAGTTAGGGTCAGTTGCCACTATTCGCACAATACAGATACGGCTTTGTAAATCATTTCGGGATTAGATTTGACTTCTGAACCTTCACTAGACAGCATAATCTGCAACAATCTAAGAGGGCATAATCTGCAAACAACCTAAGAGGGCTGCTCAGATTATCTGCTGGATACTGGAGTTTATATAAAGAACATCAGATTATGTAACATTTCCTAGGCGAATCCCAGAGGTCTCATCTCTTTCACTAGTGTGACTTCCCGTCAGTTACTACGAACTGATAGGAAATCATGAGTCGAGTCGTACAACTGTACAGGAACGTACTTTGGTTAGAAGCCGTTTGAGAGGAACAGTGTCGTTTTCTTCGAGGTATTTCATAGTTTTATAACACGGTGTATATTCCAAAATCATATCGCAAGTTGATATCATTGATATAGGTCTATAATTCAGCAGATTACTTCTATTTCCTTTCTTGTCTATTGTTGTGACCCGTGCACCTCCCCAGTCGTTAGACACCGATCTTTCGTGGAGCGACGGGTTATGTATATGATTGCTAACAATGGATGAATGTCTTAAACGTACTCAGAAAGGAATCTAATTGGTATACAGTCTGGAGCGGAGACATTGCCTTTATTAACTGATTTAAGCTGCTTCGCTACTTCGAGGGTATCTATTCTGTTGCTCATGTTTGCAACATATATCGGAGATGCTGAGTTGCAGATAGGCACAACAAAAAGACTCTCAGAAAGTGAGCTTTTGGCTAATAAGGCCTTCGTCGGAAATAGACAGAATACGCACACACACACACACACACACACACACACATATTCACGCAAACGCACGTCTCATATTCATGACCACAGTTACCCTGGATTTTCCATTGTTTACTCATGTTTGCAGTTGTTTTGATTCGAATATTTCTTTGGTGAAGGGATTCCGGAAAAGCTTTGCAACTCCACTTTAGCGGTGCTGTCATCGGTAACATTACCACTGTTATCGTGCAGTGAAAGTATTGATTGTGTCTTGCAGCTCGTATGCGTTACATAAGACCAAGTTCTCTTCGGTTTTTCTGCCGTATTACAAGACAGAGTGTCATTTTGAAATGTATTAAAAGTATCTCGCATTGAAGTCTGTGTTTCGAAATATTGCATTCCATTAAATCTGGCATCCTTTTTTCATCACTTTTCCAATAGTGCCCTGACCTGTTTTATTTATCATGGGGAGATCGTTCTGTCTCTTATTAACTTATTTTACACAAAACTTTCAACTGTCGTAAACACTATTTATTTGAATTCAAGCTTTATCTGGTCGATAGTTGTATAGTCAGTATGGAAGAAATGAACAGTCTCTTAGAAAGGTTCCAAGCGTATTTTTATCTGCTTTTTTAAATAGATTTATTTTGCTTTTATTTTCGGTGGGTTTAGCTGTTACAGTATTCAAGTCTCGTCACAACAGCCTTGTGATCACTACTTCCTCTATCCG
The DNA here is from genome assembly GCF_023864275.1 of Schistocerca cancellata. Lineage (NCBI taxonomy): Eukaryota > Metazoa > Arthropoda > Insecta > Orthoptera > Acrididae > Schistocerca > Schistocerca cancellata. The sequence goes on from NC_064631.1 coordinate 401,600,913, forward strand.
TCATGATGCACTATATTTGTTCAGGACCGTTCGTCGCTAAAAGGTCTAGTATGCTAATGCAAGTATTTGCACTTGATGTGGGTTCTGAACTACGTAAACTAATTGGTCAAAGTAATTTCCGGGGAAAGCATTTAGTACAATTTCGGACGATTATTTACGCCTACCACCAACTTTAGGCAGGATAACTATAAATGATTCATTCGTTTGCAAAGCTCTATATTTTTCAAAGTATTACGTGTACAAATGTGACTGAAACATGAATAGAACTGTAAAGTCGCCATGTTTGTGTTTTGGACTCTAAAAATATTCTACTGGTCACACGACACACGTTCAAGTGGTAGCCAATTTCCTGCCATACCTTAGGTAGTAAAATCCTGTCAGTGGTCATTACAGCGGCACGTATGCGATTTCTGTTCTTGGCAGTGGGGATACGACAAACACCGTCCATAATGTACTCCCAAAGGAAAAAGTTATCAGGCGTTAGCTCAGGCGACCTGGGAGTCCAAAGGAACAGAGCCACGTTATCTTCACTACTACACCTATTCCAGCGATACGGAAATCCGTTGTTAAGGTAGCATTGAAGATCGATCCTCCAGTGAGGGGCTGCCTGACCTTGTTGGAAGTTGAAATTTTAGGCATCTTCCACACAGTTTGCTGCGGTGTTCCAAGTTCGAGGCTTGCGCGGACCGTTGATTTTTTTGGACTGCGCACGAAATTGTTGTGTGGTTCATGGTGTGGGTTCCTGTTGTCATGTCCAAGTTCATGAACCACGGGCAACGTATGAGTGGCCAAGTAAGTGGTCCTGACAGTCAGGATACCAGATACTTTGGAATAAGGCTGGGCATCTCGGACATATTCTGAGTCGCGGTCACCTTTGTGCTCAGAGCGCAAAGACTACCAAATCCACCGGTTAGTCCCTCAACCGTTAGGGGTAAAACCCAATGGGACCCGGGGCAAGTAAGGCTAGCAACCTGCTTCCCTGGTACTTTAAATATAATGCTGGCAACAATCAGAGCAAAATGCCTCGGACCTTTGGAGGTGACGGAGTCCCACCTCTAATTGGCAAACCAGGGACTCCTAAGATACGACTCGGCAAACGAATGGTAACGAGATGGGGAGCGATTAATATCAATGGGGGCTACTCTGGGAAGAAGTAGAGTTGGCAGAGGCTGCAAGTAAGATGGGGTTGGACGTTTTAGCTGTTAGTGACATTCGGGTAAGGGGTGAGAAAGAAGAGGAAGTGGGAGAATACAAGGTTTACCTGTCAGGAGTCAAAGCAGGAATAGCACAATGGGGTGTAGGGCTTTACATGAGGAAAGAAATGGAATCAAGCGTAGTTGCAATAAGGTACGTAAACGAACGACTGCTGTGGATAGATTTGACAATGTCTAACAAGAAAATTAGGATTGTGTCAGTATATTCGCATTGTGAAGGGACAGATCAAGATAAGATGGATAGTTTTTATGACGCACTCAGTGATGTAGTTGTTGGAGTAAAGGACAAGGACAGTGTTCTGCTCATAGGTGATTTTAATGCCAGGATTGGAAATCGAACAGAAGGGTATGAAAAGGTTATGGGTAAATTTGGAGAGGATATGGAGGCTAACAGGAACGGGAAACAACTCTTGGATTTCTGTGCCAGTATGGGCTTAGTAATCACAAACTCCTTTTTTAAACATAAGAACATTCACCGGTATACTTGGGAAGGCAGGGGAACCAGATCTGTCATTGATTATATAATAACAGATCAGGAATTCAGGAAGGCTGTGAGGAATACACGTGTATTCAGGGGATTCTATGATGACACTGATCACTATTTAATCTGCAGTGAAATCGGTATTGTGAGGCCGAAAGTGCAGCAGTTCAGGTCCATATGTAGGAGGATAAGAGTGGAAAAACTTCAGGACAATGAAATCAGGCACAAGTACATAACAGTGATCTCAGAAAAGTACCTGTTAGTTGATGGTAGTCAATTACAGTCATTGGAAAAGGAATGGACAAGGTACAGGGACACAGTACTAGAAGTGGCTAAAGAATGTCTTGGAACAGTAGTGTGTAAAGGTAGGATGAAGCAAACAGCTTGGTGGAATGACACAGTCAAGGCAGCCTGTAAAAGGAGAAAGATGGCGTATCAAAAATGGCTACATACAAGAAATCAGGTAGATAGAGAAAGTTATGTTGAAGAAAGAAACAAAGCCAAACAGATAATTGCAGCATCCAAGAAGAAATCTTGGGAAGACTTTGGAAACAGGTTGGAGACTTTGGGTCAAGCTGCTGTAAACCATTCTGGAGTGTAATTAGCGGTCTTCGAAAGGGAGGTAAGAAGGAAATGACAAGTATTGTGGACAGATCAGGAAACCTGCTGGTGAATCCTGTTGATGCCTTGGGCAGATGGAGGGAATGTTTTGAAGAGTTGCTCAATGTAGGTGAAAATACGATCAGTAATGTTTCAAATTTCGATGTACAATGGGATAGGAATGATGATGGAAATAGGATCACATTTGAGGAAGTGGAGAAAATGGTCAATATGTTGCACTGCAATAAAGCGGCTGGGGTGGATGAAATTAAGTCGGAACTCATCAAATACAGTGAATGTCAGGTCTTAAATGGCTACACAGGTTAATTGAAATGGCGCGGGAGTCGGGACAGGTTCCATCAGACTGGACGAAAGCAGTAATCACACCAATCTTTAAACATGGTAACAGAAAAGATTGTAACAACTACAGAGGTATCTCTTTAATCAGCGTTGTGGGTAAAATCTTCTCAGGTATTGTTGAAAGGAAAGTGCGAGTATTAGTTGAGGACAAATTGGATGAAAATCAGTGTGGGTTTAGGCCTCTTAGAGGTTGTCAGGACCAGATCTTTAGCTTACGAAAAATAACGGAGAAGTGTTACGAGTGGAACAGGGAATTGTATCTATGCTTTATAGATCTAGAAAAGGCATATGACCGGGTTCCTAGAAGGAAGTTATGGTCTGTTCTACGAGATTATGGAATAGGAGGCAAACTTTTGCAAGCAATTAAAGGTCTTTAAATAGATAGTCAGGCAGCAGTTAGAGTTGACGGTAAATTGAGTTGATGGTTCAGAGTAGTTTCAGGGATAAGACAAGGCTGCAACCTGGCTCCACTGTTGTTCATATTATTTATGGATCATATGTTGAAAACAATAAACTGGCTGGGTGAGATTAAGATATGTGAACACAAAATAAGCAGTCTCGCATATGGGGGTGACTTAGTTGTGATGACAGATTCGATTGAAAGTTTGCAAAGTAATATTTCAGAGCTAGATCAGAAATGTAAGGACTATGGTATGAAGATTAACATCTCCAAAACGAAGTAATGGATGTGGGAAAGAGATATAAACGGATTGAGTGCCAAATAGCAGGAACAAAGTTAGAACAGGTGGACGGTTTCAAGTACTTAGGATGCATATTCTCACAGGATGGCAACATAGTGAAAGAACTAGAAGCGAGGTGTAGCAAAGCTAATGCAGCGAGCGCTCAGCTACGATCTACTCTCTTCTGCAAGAAGGAAGTCAGTACCAAGACTAAGTTATATGTGCACCGTTCAATCTTTCGACCAACTTTGTTGTATGGGAGCGAAAGCTGGGTGGATTCAGGTTACCTTATCAATACGGTTGAGGTTACGGATATGAAAGCAGCTAGGATGATTGCATGTACTAGTAGATGGGAACAATGGCAGGAGGGTGTCCACAATGAGGAAATCAAAGAAAAACTGGGAATGAACTGTATAGATGTAGCAGTCAGGGCGAACAGGCTTAGATGGTGGGGTCATGTTACACGCATGGGAGTATCAGGGCTACCCAAGAGACTCATGCGTTCAGCAGTAGAGGGTAGGAGGAGTCGGGGTAGACCAAGGAGAAGGTACCTGGATTCAGTTAAGAATGATTTTGAAGTAAAAGGTTTAACATCAGAAGAGGCATCAATGTTAGCACTGAATAGGGGATCATGGAGGAATTTTATAAGGGGGACTATGCTCCAGACTGAACACTGAAAGACATAATCAGTCTTAAATGATGATGATGATGATGATGCACGAAATTGTTCTTCACCCTCTCAACGGTTGCACCTGGCGCTACTTTTCTGTTAGCGTCCCTAAATTGTTGATACCAGCGCTCAGTACTCTGTTTGCATGGCGCTTCTTTTCCATAATTCCTTCAGAATGTACGCTGCACTGTTATAACAAATAAACATCCCGCATGTTCCAACACACAAAAAGTCTTTCGTTGCTTTGTCGCCATTTTGTCGTAACGCCAACTCGCGGGCACGATGTAAAATGGTTGAGTTTCCGGTTCTATTTATGCATCAGTCATATTTGGACATGTAATACCTTGGAAAACATAGAACTTCGAAAATGAATAAGTAATTTATAGTAGCCCCGTAATTTAGCAAACAGATGGACGGTAGATTGAAGTCACCAACAACTGTAATTGTATGAGTAGCGTACCTCTATCCATGGTAATGGAGGAACCAGCTGAGACTAAATTACGCATAGCTCATTGGACGTATAAAACTACACTGTCAAATAGGAAATTTAAAAAATAAATCACATTTTATCTATGATGAAGTGATAATACCTTTGTAAATGCATACGAAGCAAATTATCCACCAGTAAACAGTATTTTACGTTGTGATTACTAGATCTGTTTCACTGTGAACGGTTGTTGTCTTCGCCTTCAATTTAATACAATTACCAAAAAGATCGAAAAGCTTGAAGCTCACCGTCTATCACCTTCTCCAAATATGGCATATTCGACGTAATATCTTCATATGTCACTTCTCCGTTGGACTTCTTCAGTACGACATCAATTTCGTCTTGCAGCCGCTTCTGGATATGTGGATGTTTGGAAAGCTCGTACAGACAGAAGCTTACGGTGGTTGAGGAAGTTTCGAATCCAGCGAGGAAGAACACCCACGCCTGTGCTGCCAACTCTTTGATGGTCAGAGATTTATTTCCTCCTGCTGGGAACAAGACAAATTTGTAATCGGCTATTCACCTGAAGTAAATAACATCTCAGTTAAAAATTAAATGCGACACTCTTACATCAAATTTTTGAATGATAGAAAATGAAAATTCTGTACTGTGCTATAATGACGATATCAAAAATATTATTTCTCCGATGTGCTCTCGACGTCGTAACAGCAATGCTACAAACAAACGCGTTTCTCTCTAAATCTGTTTTCTACACGCCTATCCTAAATACATAATGCGAGCAAACTTTCAAAGGATACACTTATAGATACAGTCTAAACAGTTTCAAGATGAAATTCGAAGACTATTTGTTAACATATTGTGATCTAAAACTGATGAAGTAATGTGTTTCCTATCCTAGACGTTAAAATGAACTACAGGGTCTCGGTGAGTCTACGGTGAGGCGATTAGACTTCACAGTTCTAAAAGTGCTCATTCACGACTAGTCATCAACAGACACAGCAACTTTATTTCGCAACGCTGTGCCACAATATTAACTACATAATATGATAATAAGATAGTCATAGGTAGTAATTTATGCGGCTAAATTATTAATTTATGGAATATTGAAAAAACTGCAGTTTGCTTACGAATGGCATCTTTGAGAAATGAGTGATATTTTGAATAACGCTCAAATGTGTGGGATTCACGTTAGGATAAAGTAACGGAAAAATCGAACGTATAACAGATAACGGAATCTTTGATGGTCACTGGCTTGTTTGATTCGTGGAAGCACGTCACAGATATTTGTGGTCATCTGAAAAAAAAAGACATTTAACATCTTCCAAAAACCCACTGGAAAAACTTGGAATACTGCTAA